>NC_132892.1:17216454-17516454 GCF_030463535.1 Salminus brasiliensis
TCTGTATAATAATTTCGCTGCTGTCCTGCTTGTGTTTTTCATCAACATTATGCTGCTGTGTCCTGCTTGAACGATATTTCGCTAATGTGTTCTGCTTGAACCATGTTGGGCTGCTGTGTCCTGCTTGAACTGTGTTGGGCTGCTGTGTCGTGCTTATGTTTTGTCTAAGAATTGTTTTTGCTGCTGTTGTTTGGTATTTCGCTGCTTTGTCCTGCTTGTGTTTTTCATCAGAATTGTTACGCTGCTGTGTTCTGCTTTTACCATGTTGGGCTGCTGTGTCCTGCATCAAAATTGTTACGCTGCTGTTTTCTGCTTGAACGATATTTCGCTGCTGTGCCACTTGCTTGTGTTCTGCTTGAATGGTGTTGGGCTGCTGTGTCCTGCTTACGTTTTACATGAAAATGATGCTGCTGTGTTCTGTATAATTTGTTTTGCTGCTTTGTTGTGCTTGAGCGGTGTTACAATACTGTTCATATTCATATATAAACCTAAACCTTTTCTTCATTATTTTTATTGCTTCCTTCATTTCTTCTTTTCCCCATGTGCTGAGCTGCCCTCTGCTGTCTGATGGTGTGAGTGCATTTGTGTTTAGCTGCTCTTTCCTACCCTGTCCTGCTGTAACATCTCCGTAAGAAATGTAACGTGTAACTTCTGTAAGAAACAGGTAAAACTTTTGCCCCCACAGTCTCCAATTTTTTACAAGATTGCCTTGCAAGCACAGTACTTAAGGTGGCTGCAGCTGTGCCACTTGCTTGTGTTCTGCTTGAACCATGTTGGGCTGCTGTGTCCTGCTTGTGTCCTGCATCAAAATTGTTACTCTGCTGTGTCCTGCTTGAACGATATTTCGCTGCTGTGCCACTTTTTTGTGTCCTGCTTGAACCGTGTTGGGCTGCTGTGTCCTGCTTGTTTTGCATGACCGTTCTGCTTGAACAGTGTCACCTTGTTCTGTATATTAATTGTGCTGCTGTGTTCTGCTTGATTGGTATTTCGCTGCTTTGTCCTGCTTTTACCATGTGGGGCTGCTGTGTCCTGCATCAAAATTGTTACTCTGCTGTCTTCTGCTTGAATGATATTTCGCTGCTGTGCCACTTGCTTGTGTTCTGCTTGAACAGTGTTGGGCTGCTGTGTCCTGCTTGTATTGTGTGTAAATGATGCTGTGTTGTGTATAATTTGTTTTGCTGCTTTGTTGCGCTTGAGCGTTGTTACGCTTCATATATAAATTCATATATAAACCTAAACCATTTTCATTATTATTATTATTTTTTTTTTGTTTTGTTTTGTTTTATTGTTTTGTTAGTTTTTTCCCTTCATTTCTTCTCTCTTCCCCCATGTGCTGAGCTGCCCCCTGCTGGCTGCGATTGCGTTTGTGTTTGGCTGCTCTTGCCTACCCTGTCCTGCTGTAACCCTTCTAAAAAGTTTTTGCTGTGATTTATTATTATTTTTATTTTTATTTTTTTTCCCTCCTCCTCCTAACCCTTTGTGTTTTTTCTCTCGTTTCCATGTGTTGAGATGCCCAGTTTCAACTGTTCCATCGGCAGACCTCGATCTCTACACCACCCTCCTGCCCGCTGTCCGGTTCTGGGGCCTCTAATGGAGTTATCTTCGCCTCACCGCATGGCTGTGCTTGTGATCGTGTACCTGCATGGACTTCATTTCACTCCTGTTTTCATCTTTTTATGGCTTGACGGCACATTGGCCAGATTCCCTTAATTCCATGTTTTATTCCTGTTCTGCTTTTCATTGTGCTATCCGGTGTCAACCAGAGGAGGATGGGTTCCCTTTTTGAGTCTTGGTTCCTCTCAAGGTTTCTTCTTCTCAATCTGAGGGAGTTTTTCCTTTGCTCAGAAGAGCTCTGTAAAGCTGCTGTGTGACCACATTTGTTGTGAAAGTGCTGTATAAATAAAATTCATTTGAATTGAATACTGTATTCTGTGTGAGTTATGCTCCTCTATGCTGGTTGTGTAGTGTTATGCTACCGTATTCTGGTTTAAAGAGTACTGGTACTGTATTCTATATCAAAATAATGATTCTAATGTCTTCTGAATGAAAGCGTTCTGCTACTCTGTTGTGAATGAACAGTTTCAGGCTACTGTGTTCTGTAAGACATCGTTACGCTACTCTATTCTGGTAGAACAGGGTTCTGTTACTGTGGTCTGTAGGAAAGTTCTGCTACTTTTCATACAGAATTCAGTAGCATAGCTCTGAATACGGGATACAACAGTGTTGCGCTTCACATTCAACACACAGCTTGTAGCGCCCCCTATGGATTCTATAAAAGGATTAGCATAGCCCATTTTTCAGATAACATGATTCACCTCCCTGAAATGTAATCCTAAAAATACTGTAAATATCAGAAATCAAACATTTCATACCTCACTGTATCTAGCTTAAAGTACTTGAAACAGAATTTCACACAGTTGAAAAGACCTAAAATAAAATGTTTTCCCACATCCTGTAGTTTAAAGTACCTGACCGAGAACGCCAAAAGTTTCACCCCACACAGGAGAAATGACCTGAAATGAAATGCTAAATTCTCCACTTCATACATCTGATAGAACTTGACAAATGCTTCACTCCATAGTTAAGAGCTTGAACTTCAGAGAAACACAGCTAATCAGAACAAAGCTCATTTACATATATCTTAAAGGCACTGTAATAAACAAAAACAGCCCGTTTTAATTGTAAGGGATAAAGTGTGATTTTTGGTTCACAGAACTCCACAAACACTAAGTAGGACTGAAGAGAAAAGAGGAAAAATGGAGTTTATGGTCCTTTAATATAATATTTGGACATTTAGGCCCAGCCCTAGGTGTGTCTTAATCTTCACACATCACTGCTATTACATTATCAAAAATGTTTAATGCTATTGCATTATTAAAAAATACATTTAAAATAATGACAGGATACAGGGTGGTAAAAGGTGCCTTGCACGCAGAGTTCAGTGGCGTCTCATCAAGTTCCTGCACAGAGTGGATTCTGCCTAGTGAATGACCTGCAGAAAGCTGGGACCAACGTTTCAAAGGCTACCATCAGTAACACACTACGCCGCCAGGGACTCAGATCTTGCCGTGCCAGACGTGTTCCCCTGCTTAAGCCAGTACATATCCGGGCGCGTCTGAAGTTTGCTAGAGAGCATTTGGATGTTCGGGAAGAGTATTGGGAGAATGTCTTATGGTCAGATGAAACCAAAGTAGAACTGTTTGGTACAAACACAACTCGTTGTGTTTGGAGGAGAGCGAATGCTGAGTTGCATCCAAAAAACACCATACCAACTGTGAAGCATGGGGGTGGCAACATCATGCTTTGGGGCTGTTTCCCTGCAAAGGGACTAGGACGACTGGTCCGTGTACATGAAAGAATGAATGGGGCCATGTATTGTGAGATTTTATTTGCAAACCTCCTTCCATCAGCAAGGGCATTGAAGATGAAACGTGGCTGGGTCTTTCACCATGACAATGATCCCAAGCACACTGCCGACAAAGAAGTGGCTTTGTAAGAAGCATTTCAAGGTCCTGGAGTGGCCTAGCCAGTCTCCAGATCTCAACCTAGAAAACCTTTGGAGGGAGTTGAAAGCCTGTGTTGCCCGCTGACAGCCCCAAAACATCACTGCTCTAGAGGAGATCTGCATGGAGGAATGGGCCAACATACCAGCTACAGTGTGTGCAAACCTGGTGAAGACTTACAGGAAACGTTTGACCTCAAAGACCTTGTCATTGCCAACAAAGGATAAATAACAAAGTATTCAGATGAACTTTTGTTATTGACCAAATACTTATTTTCCACCATTATTTGCAAATAAATTCTTTAAAAATCAGTGGTCATCATTGGTGACTGACTAAATCCTTTTTTTTCCCCCACTGTACACCGCACACACCTACATGTGAAATCTTAAAAGACATGATGTTTTAAATGTTTTATTCATTGATTTATTTATGATATTAATTAACAACTAAAATTAGCATACACATTTTTGACTGCATGCTTTATGAATTGTCTGCTAAGAAATGGAGAGCCTGTTGCAGAGGTGGGTGGTCACTAGTTACCTTTACACATGATAATAGGAGAATGAGGATGGGAGTGTAGTTTTCCTTTCCTAGTCATGAACTCCATTTTTGAGTGTAATGTTGTCATGTTATGTTAGTGAGCATCTGCATGGCTCTGTGATGGAGCACGCGTCTAATTTCAGAGCTTTTTTAGACCAAAAATATAAGTAAATGAAATCAACCATAACAGACACTGATTGTATCTAAAGTTCCAGTGCAGCTCTATAAGTTATTCAGTATTGAAGTATTTTATTTTAATTCACTAATTTTCTACATCTGTCACACTGCCAATAAAACGTGAAGCTCTGGAGCAGCCGCACAGTGACCTAAGGTCGCCGGAATAGAGGGATTTTAGTCCCCAGCGCTGGCTTAAGGAGCAGTTGAACGGTGTTCTCTGGAGTGATGGAGCTCCATCCAGTACCTTGGGCTGAGTGGGAGTGCATAGACTAATCATCCAGCATTAGTGCATCAGGAATTGCCACGTGAACCAGACCTTACAACTGCCACTTTTCCTGTGCCTATGTCCACAGAAGGAGATTTCACTGGTCATCTGTTTGAAATACAGGTGCAGAACAAGTGCTTAAACAATGATGCACCACTGATAGCTAGAACTGCGGCTGTCTCTCCAGATCTGCTGAACGATATTAGGGTCCAGAATGATTTCCCCGCCCCTCCTCAGACAACCAATGGGCCTCTTGCACACTCATGCCCTGGGGATTCAGCAATGTATGTAGTGCATATATATTAAGGGGTGCATGTCAGAGTTCAGCCAGTTCAGAGTGTGAGGGGGAGAAGAGTGTTTGTCAGTCTGGCTGTCCTGGACTTCACACTCCTGTAGCGTTGGCCCGATGGTAGGAGCGTGAAGAGGCTGCGTTGAGGGTGTGTACTGTCCCTGATAATGCTGTGGGCCCTGCTGATGACCCTGCTCCTGTAGTTGTCCTGCTTTACTGTGATTGTAGTGTACTGTAGACTTACTGTAATATAGTGCACTGTAAATGTAGTGTTTCTGTACTGTAAAACAGTATGTTTATGACAATTAACTGTACTGTAAGTATAGTGTATATAGATGACTGTACTGTAAAATGTGTGTACTACAAATTAGTACATTAAATAACAATAATCTATTGTGAATTACTGTTCTGTAAAGTTACCATATGTTTATTATAATTAAGTGTACTGATTATATTTTAGTGTACAATAAATGTAGTGTACTGTAGTTTTACTGTAATGTAGTGTACTGTATATTTATTACAATTAACTGCTGAATTCATTCAATTTATAAATTCATTAAATGAATCCAGTTTTACGTGCAACAGAATGAACTTACAGTGGAGAAAATAAGTATTTAATCCCCCACTGATTTTGAAAGTTTGTACTCTAACAAATAATTAAACAGTCTATGCTAGCTTTATTTTAACAGTGAGAGAAAAAAAAACTGGAAAATGAATTAATATTTAGATAAAAAATAATTAGCATTTCATTGCGGGAACTAAGTATTTGATCCTCTAAAAACCATGACTAATATTGGCTCCCACAGACCACTGACACACCCTAATCTCAGTGAAGTCGTTACCTGCATGAGAGACACCTGTCCCACATTGTCACCTGTGTAAAAAGCCATCTGCCAAGAGACTCAGTGACACTCCAACATCTCCACCATGGGCAAGACTAAAGAGCTGTCTAAAGATGGCAGGGACAAAATTGTTGAGCTACACAAGGCTGGAATGGGCTACAAAGCCATAAGTAAGAAGCTGGAAGAGAAGGTGACAACTGTTGGTGCAATTATTCAGAAGTGGAAGAAGTACAACATTACTGTCAATCGACCTAGGCCTGGAGCTCCATGCAAGATATCACCTCGTGGAGACTCACTGATCATGAGAAAGGTTACAAATCAGCCAAGAATTACATGGAAGGAGCTGGTTAATGATCTTAAGGCAGCTGGGACCACAGTCTCAAAAAAAAACATTGATAATACACTGAGACGTAATGGCTTAAAATCCTGCAGTGCACACAAGGTTCCTCTGCTCAAGAAGACTCATGTCCAGGCTCTTTTGAGCAAGCCAGTGGCAACAGTGGCAAGGAAAAACTCAAAAGGGGAACCCATCTTCCTCTGGTCGACACCAGATAGCATGCATGCAGATAAAGAGTCACAAGCAATCCTTCTAAAGCATTTTGTAAACAAAATGTACATGATGGCAGCATAACTCTGTTCACAGAGAATACAGTAGCAGAACTATTAAAGAACACAGTTGCGTGACAATTTTCATACAGAATACAATAGCATCAATTTTACCTTTAGAAGTCAACAGGGTCACATTTTTCATACAGTAGCATATAATCACTCAAACAGCAGATAGGAGCATGAATCTAAATACAGAATACAACAGTGCTGCTCTTCATATTCAACATAGAGCTTTAAGCTCCCTCTATTTATTCATTTTCCATACATTCCATTCATCCACCTTCAGGCTGCAGTAGTTTAGCCCCACTAAGACAATAATGCTTAAGTTGCATTTCAGAAAAATGCAGCCAATCAGAAGAAGCTCATTTACATAACGGCACAGTAATAAAAACAGCTTGTTATTATTTTAATGGACTAAGGGCGGGTTTTGGTACATAAAGCTCCATAAAACAATGTAAGTAAGACTGAAGAGAAAAGGTCAAATAAAATGTAGACTTGGAGAGTAAGGGTAATACTAGAACTCTACAAAGCCATGGATGTTGTTGCTCACTGTTCAAAATGCAGCATCACTGTTATTTTATCAGTGACAAACACCTCGACCATGTGGTAGCTCAGACAGAGCAGAGGCAGGTAGTAAAGACCTGGTGTTCGGTCAGAGCAACATGACAGCACAGTAAGACCTTCAGCTCCACCAGATGGACGTTACAACAGCCGACTTGCACGATCTGATTGATTGTGAGATGTATATGGAGCAATCAGAGAGATTTGAAGGAAAGTCAAATACAGGTGTGAACTGAATAACTCATTGTATGCTCTTAAACTGTCTGGATTATCGGGATGAAAATGGCTTTCCACAGAACCCAGCAGACCATTGTGTCTACGACAAACACACTGAAATCAGGAGGATGATACTGATAATCTGGGCTGAGGGTCTGAGGTTGAGGTAAAAAAGATGCCAACAGCATTCAAGATGAAGGATCTAGGAAAACTGAACCATTTTCTAGGTACTGATTTCAATCAAAGTCAAGGCGCAGTAAATAGGAGTGTTAAGAAGTACACATCAAAAGTACCTGAACAATTTGGTAGGTCAGACTGTAACCAAGGTCCAACCACAAATCCCAATCACAAAGCAGCATGTAGCTTGTTTGTTGTGATGAGGCGCACAAGACCTGATCAAAGTTGGAGCAGTTAAATAGTCGCAGTACTTGTCTGAGCCAAATGAACAACACTGGACTGCAGTAGAGCATGTAATTAGGTACTTAAAGGGTACAACTGATCATGAACCGTTACAAAAAGAGTGGAGAGAAACTGAAACTTGAGGTAAACTTAAACTAAACACGGCCTCTTACTTCCTGCTCTGTCTACACATGAAGCAGAACATATGGCACTGGCTGCAACCACTCAGGAAAGCTTGTACCTGGCACTATTATTAAATGCCATGGACAGTAATCACCACTATACACCTGTGAAAATACTAGAAGACAACCAAGGAGCAATTGATCTTTGGAAGACAACATTTCTGGGGCATCTGCGGCTGCTAGGACTAAAGGACAATATTAAACTCCTCACACGAGTGAACAGGATAAAGACAGTGATGAAAATGAAGACGCATATGCTGACGTTTGGAAGCTCGTTTCTGGATGTTTCTGGAGGAATGCTAAGGGTTACAGACAAGTAATGGGAGTGGATTACATTATTACTACCAATGTCAGCAGCAATAACAGTTTATGACTGCTGGTAAGTTTGGTAACAGTGCTGAAAGGGAATCTAGGGTGTTTGATGTTATTGCATTTAACAACATTTCTTTGATTCTGATTGGAGCAACACTGTCAAGACTACACCAGAGCACAGCCTGCAGATCATCTGTTACATGCTCTGCATCTGCAGGGTGAGATGGTTCAATCTGCAAGGTTATTAATGAAAACACTAGCTGTTGAGGTTGTTATGGTACATTTGCTAATAAAGGGGTGGCAGGTGGAGATCATGTTTGAAGTAGTTCTAAAACAGGATTAGGTGTTGGTTGGAGATGGAGTCAGGTGGAGAAATACAGAGTTCTCTTAATACCCAGGGGCAAAATTTAACCTAATGTTAAGGGGGTCCTGAATCAATGTCTGATCAGTAGAAAGAGCTGCTTCTGATAAAAACCACAGCAAATTCACCAAGGCCATAGACTGTGATAAGCAGGAAATTGTGCCGGAGACTAGCCTGCCACTTTAAGATTAAGCACCCCAAAAGATGGTTAGCAGATCTCCTTCTCTAGTACGAGTCCCGTCTCCCTAACCAACATCACTAACAGGATTGGCTTTGTTGTTTCTTGGCAACGTGGGAGAGGCTGTGTTTGTGAAAAGCACCAAAGCTCGGTCAACTAGATGTTCAGGTAGGTCGAGTGAGAGACATCGTTCAATAGTTACGTGCACAAAAACTTCACCTTGTACTGATTCAGTAATACAGTGCAGTTTATTACAAATGAGGAATGATTCTGTAGTCCATCATACGGACCTGGTGCTAACCCTGAGTGTGTGTGACAGTTAGCCTAGTTTGGTGATCTATTAAAAGATTAGGAGCTACTTTACATCAAGTCAATGAGTAGAATCAACAGTAATGGTAATACTCACACTCTACAAAGCCAGGACTGATTTTGCTCACTGTTCATAAAGCAACATCACCGTGTTATTTGGTCAGAGACAAACAACCCGACTGAGTGGCAGCTCAAACAGAGGAGAGGTAGGCAGAAATTACTTGGTGTTAGGTTGGAGAAACACGATCAAGGTTAGAATGGAGCACAGTCTGCAGATCATCTGTTAGATGATCAAGATCTTTAGGGTGAGATGGAAGGAGATGGTTAAATCTGGAAGATTATTAATGAAAACGCTAGCTGTCGAGCCACATTACAGGATATACTAGAAGGCATGACAACAGAGAAGTACAGAGTCACACTGTAAAAGCTATTGAGCAATTCTTGGCTGATTTATCTCCATATGGAACAGAAAAATGTGTTTGTTCAGATAATGGTACAGAGTTCACAGCAAGGGATTTGCAGTCATCACTTAGTAAAAAGAGCATAAGGCACGAGACCTCTGCACTTTACTGACCACATCAAAATACAGCTGAGTGGAATTGGAGAACCCTCAGACTGACCAGTCAATGGCGGATGATTTCCATGGGGAGAGGTGTGTACCCCCATGCCAACAGCTAACCATGTTCATCAGACTCCAGAAAAGGTTCAAGAGTCTCAAACTGATGCTCAAGATGGCGCTCAAACAGAGGAAGACAGAGACACGCCTTAGCTGACCATGTCAGATTTTGAAGACCAGACACTGACCAACTACTGACTACTGTTATAGGGTCTGTAATGGACCACAGAGCAAAAGACAACCATGTTTACCATTTGTGTCTGACACAGAATTTGGCCTCCTCCTTTAACCCATCCATGCAGTGAACACACACACAGTGACAGTGCCTGGAGTGGTGGGCAGCCATTGCTGTGGCGCACGGGGAGCAAAGAGGGTGAAGGGCCTTGCTTATGGGCCAAACAGTGGCAGCTTGCCGAGCCAGGTATTGAACCCCTGACCCGGTCATCAATAGCTCGGTGCTCCAACTGCTGAGTCACCACAAAAGGTGTCTTTTGGCAGTGGCAGTCCAAACCTACGCTACCAAAGAGACTGGAACCTCAATCCAGCCCCTTAGACCACTCAGCCACACAAACAAAATCCCAGCTTTGCGTTGAAGCTACGAAAGAGGAGAGGACTTGTGTAGATGGGTCTGAAACGTACAAAGGGTTACAGTCAAGTAATGACCTTGAGCTCCACCAGGGCATGAAAAAACAAAAAAACTAAATGGTAATAAATTGAACCTAAACTCTGCATACAAGGGAAATCTGCTCAGACTAGAAACACTGTAAAAAACACAAGACCATGTCTGTTCTACGTGTGTTACAGAACACCAAACCCATACTGACCAGGCAATGTCAGATAATGATTAATATGATGATGATGATGATGATGATGATTTCCATGAGGAGAGGTGTGTACCCCCCTGCCGACAGCTAACCGTGTTAATCAGACTCAGGTTCAAGAAAGACAGACATGGTACACGCTATGCAAAGAGAAAGCACCTCAGGATTTAGCTGACAACGTGTCAGATATTGAAGACCAGACACTGACCAATCAGTGCAGACAAAAAGGGGAAGAATTCTCTTTATTGTATTAAAAGCTGGGATTGTAACTACTTCAGGTGTGTTACTCAGCGCTCAGCATATCTTAATTTCAGTGATATCTTAGTACTTTAAAGCCACAATCTTGTTGTTTTAATTGTAGAGTCCCCCTGTCCTGCACGTTTTATTGCAGGGGTGTTCAGTCTTATCTGCAAAGTGCCGTGTAGCTGCAGCTTCTCCATCCTAAACAAGCTGCAGGACACCTGATTCCACTTGTTTAATCAATTAGTGAGTCTTCAAACAACTGATCACATGTGCTTCTGCTTGGCTGGTATGAAAAGCTGTAGCCACACCGGCCCTTTGTGAGTAAGATTGAACACCCACACCACTGAGGGAGGGTTTGTAACTCATGATCAATAAGATAAAGGCGTGTATTTGAAAAGCTTCTCAATGTAGGAATGCAGATATGGGATCAGAGTCCTCTGTTATTTACAAAGACAAGAACTGCTCCTAAATTAGTGCATTACCTAGCAGCTGATTGTCTGCTTATATAAAGAGGCTTTTAACTCTTTCAAATAATCTTATTGTCTTAGTTTCTGCTGTTCCCACATTTACCACACCTTTATGTTAAAAAAGTGACACATTCCAGCAGATTTTAAAAGTAATGAGAAAATAAGTTATTCAGTGAATCAAGAAGTGTGTCCACTATTCTTAAAAGCTCATGTATAGACCTTGATAGTCAGGCATAGTTTTGAACTGCTTTAAGAGAAAATGCAGGAGCAGTGCTTGAGCAGTTCTCTACCAGCTACATGATCTATATAGAAACAGAACTCCAGCAGAATCCACTCTGTGTATGAACGTGATGAGACTCCACTGAACTCTGCCTGCAAGGCACCTTTTACCACCCCGTATCCTGTCATTATTTTAAATGCATTTTTTAATAATGCAATAGCATTTAACATTTTTGATAATGTAATAGCAGTGATGTGTGAAGATTAAGACACACCTAGGGCTGGGCCTAAATGTCCAAATATTATATTAAAGGACCATAAACTCCATTTTTCCTCTTTTCTCTTCAATCCTACTTAGTGTTTGTGGAGTTGTGTGAACAAAAAATCACGCTTCATCCCTTATAATTAAAACTGGCTGTTTTTTATTTGAGGTCTTTTCAACTGTGTGAAATTCTGTTTCAGGTACTTTAAGCTAGATACAGTGGGGTATGAAATGTTTGATTTCTGATATTTACAGTATTTTTAGGATTACATTTCAGGGGGGTGAATCATGTTATCTGAAAAATAGGCTACGCTAACCCTCTTATAGAATCCATAGGGGGCGCTACAAGCTCTGTGTTGAATGTGAAGCGCAGTGCTGTTGTATCCCGTATTCAGAGCTATGCTACTGAATTCTGTATGAGAAGTAGCAGAACTTTCCTACAGACCACAGTAACAGAACCCTGTTCTACCAGAATAGAGTAGCGTAACGATGTCTTACAGAACACAGTAGCCTAAAACTGTTTTCACAACAGAGTATCAGAACGCTTTCATTCAGAGGACATTAGAATCATTATTTTGATATAGAATACAGTACCAGTACTCTTTCAACCAGAATACGGTAGCATAACACTACACAACCAGCATAGAGGAGAATAACTCACACAGAATACAGTATTCAATTCAAATGAATTTTATTTATACAGCACTTTCACAACAAATGTGGTCACACAGCAGCGTTACAGAGATCCAGGTCCAAGCCTCTTCTGAGCAAGCCAGTGGCAACAGTGGCAAGGAAAAACTCCCTCAGATCGAGAGGAAGAAACCTTGAGAGTACCCAAGACTCAAAAAGGGAACCCATCCTCCTCTGGTCGACACCGGATAGCACAATGAAAAGCAAAACAGCAATAAAACACGGAATTAAGGGAATCTGGCCAATGTGCCATCAAGCCATAAAAAGATGAACACGAGTGAAATGAAGTCCATGCAGGTACACTGTCACAAGCACAGCCATGCCGTGAGGTGAGGATGACTCAATTCGAGGCCCCAAAACCAGACAGCGGTCAGGAGGGTGGTGGAGAGAGCGAGGTCTGCCGATGGAACAGTTGAAACTGGGCATCTCAACACATGGAAACAAGAGAAAAAACACAAAGGGTTAGGAGGAAGGGGGCAAAAACTTTTTAGAAGGGTTACAGCAGGACAGGGTAGGAAAGAGCAGCCAAACACAAATGCACTCGTGCCAGCAGACAGGAGGGGGCAACTCAGCACATGGGGGAAGAGAGAAGAAATGAAGGAAAAAATAATAATAATGAAGAAAAGGTTTAGGTTTATATATGAATATGAACAGCACTGTAACACCGCTCAAGCACAACAAAGCAGCAAAACAATTTATACAGAACACAGCAGTGTAACCATTCTCATGTAGAACACAAGCAGGACACAGCAGCCCAACACCATTCAAGCAGGACACAGCAGAGTAACAATTTTGATGCAGGACACAAGCAGGACACAGCAGCCCAACACGGTTCAAGCAGACCACAAGCAAGTGGCACAGCTGCAGCCACCTTTAGCACTGTGCTTGCAAGGCAATCTCGTTGAAAATTGGAGACTGTGGGTGCAAAAGTTTTACCGGTTTCTTACCGAAAGTGGGATTGTTGAGGAGTCTGAAAAAGTCCAATGCACCAAATTTCTGCACATCGCTGGGGAAAATGCAGTGAAGGTCTACAACATGTTACAATTCAGTGAGGAAGAAACTGAAACAAGAAATGTGCTGAAAAACACGTTCAGGGATTACTGAGAGTCAAGAAAGAACCTACCCGATGTTCACCATTTGTTCACGAGAGCTCAGTATCCAGCTGAAAGCACTGAGGTGTACGGGAGGAATTCAGGGACCAGAAACTGCAGATTTCAGCAAAGTACTCACATACTCTGGCCACTGCATGTCTCTGCTGGGAAAGCTTCCACTCACCTGTGAACACAAAAGCCAAAAATGCTAAACTGAATTTCACATATTGTTGACTGTGATGTACCAGCAATACTAGAACGTGAGACATGACTGTTACAGCAGGACAGGGTAGGAAAGAGCAGCCAAACACAAATGCACTCGCACCAGCAGACAGCAGGGGGCAGCTCAGCACATGGGGAAAAGAAGAAAAGAAGGAAAAAATAAAAATAATGAAGAAAAGGTTTAGGTTTATATATGAACATGAACAGCACTGTAACACTTCTCAAGCACAACAAAGCAGCAAAACTAATTATACAGAACACAGCAGCATCATTTTCATGCAAAACAAGCAGGACAGCAGCGAAATTATTATACAGAACAAGTGACATTGTTCAAGCAGAACACAGCAGCATAACAAGTTTGAGGCAAAAACAAAAGCAGGACACAGCAGCCCAACACGGTCCAAGCAGAACACAAGCAAGTGGCACAGCTGCAGCCACCTTCAGCACTGTGCTCGCAGGGCAATCTTGTCAAAAATTGGATTTTTAGGTGCAAAAGTTTGACCGGTATCTTACAGAGTGTGGGATTGTTGAGGAGTACAATGCGCCACCTTTCCACACGTTGCTGGGGAAGATGCAGTGAAGGTCTACAACATGTTACAATTCAGAGAGAAAGAAACTGAAACAAGAAATGAGCTGAAAAACAAGTTCAGGGATTACTGAGATTCAAGAAAGAACCTACCCGATGTTCACCATTTGTTCTTCACAAGAGCTCAGGATCCTGTTGAAAGCGTACAGGAGGAATTTGGGGACCAGAAACTGCAGAATTCAGCAAAGTACTCACATACTCTGGCCACTGCATGTCACCACTGGGAAAGCTACCACTCCAGTTCCAAGCTCTGCACATTGAACATACCCATTGGAAGATATACATTCCTTTGACCTTCTTTTGGGGTGTCCTCAGCTTCAGAGGTATTCCAAAGGTCAATTGCAGACTATTAAAGGCCTGGAAGATGTTGTCAACGTTACAAACGATATCTTAGTCTGGGGTGAAACGGTCAAGAAAACATGACGGCAGACTCATCCAAGTGCTGAAAAGGGAAAGACAGTGGAACCTGAAACTCAACAAAAACAAGTGCAAGATCAGATCATCACAAATCCGGTACATGGCCATATGCTCTCTCTGCAGAAGGTCTCAATCTAGATAAAGATAAAGTGAGAGCTGTAACACACATGCCTACACCAGAAAACAAGCAGGCACTCATGAGATTAATGGGCATGATTCAGTACCTTTCCAAGTTTATTCCCAGCCTGTCTGAAGTCGGCGCACCTCTCAGAAAACTGCATGACACTCTGTGTCAAGTCGAGCACAAAGCTATGAAAAACTGAAATCTCTGCTGATAACTACTCCCACACTAAAGCTCTATGATGTAAAAATATCTTCTACACCATCTGTAGATGCGAGCTCAGAAGGCTTCGTAGCAGCAATTCTGCAGGCGGGAAAGCCAGTGGCTAAACTACATTCCGAAAGGCAACAGCAAATGATCTAGAGATGCAGCTACTACACACAAGGACCATGGAAGGATGGCCCAATGAGAAAAATCCAAACATACTGGACATTCAAAGAAGAAACGCAAAAAACAGATTCAAGAAAAGCTGCAGAGAAGACAACTCAAGCAGAACAGCTATTATGACAGACAGACAAAGAGCCCAACAAGCATATACATGTGGGACAAGGTGAGAATTCAGAGAAGGGATACCTGCTATCATGACCAGCCACGATTCTTCACAGTCCAGACGCCAGATGGAAGAACCTATAGAAGAAACAGAAAACAGAACACACATTCATTTATAAACATTTTAGAACATTTATTCATTGGAACAGTTGAAACTGGAAAAACTCACATCAGAAAAACATTGACAGTCACAACAAAAGTGAAAATAACACAGGACAGAAAATCTAAATAAAACAAGAACATTGTCTTCAGATTGGACACTGGTGCTGAATGCAATGTCATCACAGCACAGATCTACAAATCAGATTTGAAACAAAACTCCAGAATTCAGCTTAAAAACCACTCACATATTCTAGCCACTGCATGTCACCGTTGGAAAAGCTAACACTCACCTGTGAGCAGAAAAGCCAAAAATGCAAGATTGAATTTCACATTGTTGTCAGTGATGTACAAGAAATGTACAAGAAAGACGTGAGACATGTGAGACGTTAGGTGTGGTTTAAAGATGGAAGAACCTATAGGAGAAACAGAAAACCTCCTCAGGACGACTGAAAGAGTTCCCATCAGCATCACCCAATGTTGTTGCAGATTCCTGTGTCGAGCTGCAGGTCAGTAAATCTGGTCCACCTGCAGAAACTGGTACTGCAAAACAATCAGACTTACCTGAGTCACATCCGAGAGAGGCATACAGAGAGGCTTCTTCCACAGACCTGAAAAAGGCAAAAGATCATGAATTCAGTGAGTTGCATGACTTGTTAATCAGAGACAGAGACAGGACTGTTTGTGGTATTAGGGATGACCTATTGTGGGCAAGGTTGCTGCTTTTGCACTGACTGTATTTTAAACTGAAGGTCACACTGATGGTCAATAAGAGGAAATATCTCGGTGACGGTGTTGTGTTGCTGCATATTTTCTAACTGAACTGACGGTTAGAATCAGTGTAGGTACCGAACCCAAGCACAGATTTTACCATTGAAGGTTTTCTATTCTAAAATGATGAAACCTCCTGGGGTGGTGAAGCTGATCAACAACACATTTAGTTCTTATAAATGTCAGTAGGGGGATTTCTCTGAAGACTGTTCTCTGATGAAGGCTGGTAGCTGGATTGGTTCTTGAGAGGACCTGATGCTCCCTGAAACTGAAGTTCAAAATGAAAAGCTGTGTATTAGACATCTCTCCTGTTGTGAAAGACATTTGTGTCATGTAGAAAACATGAACCTTCTTAGGGCCTTTATTCCATCACCTCTTAACTCCCAGACTTTCTAAGGATTATTATTCTGCAATGACATGGAATACAGCACACACTGGCCAAATCCTTCTAAAGTTAGAGGAGTGAGCAATGAGTTCCTGTGGAGTTTCAGAGGTTAAAAGGGTTCATGGTGTTCACCACAGTTTAAACAAACACTGAAAGTTACCTGGAATCGTGCTGGACATCTTCTCTAACTGGCTACAAGAGGTATAGTCTTCCTTTTCTTTAGGATCTGCTTGAGAGACAACATGACAGATTATCTAGAACATGTCAAGTGATTTGGATAACATCAAATACCTCAGAGTTTGATGCTAGTTAATAATAATAATAATCTGAAGGGGAGTTGAAGCCTCGGTCTCCTGGTTTCCTGCATCACTGTGGGAGCAAAGGTTCTAGCTCAACCACGATCCACAGAGCAGGACTTTCCTATCAGAATTGAACCCAGCCAGTAGGCCAACACTTAGAGCCATGCTTGAGGGCTACAAGGGGTGTACCCTTGTCGACTTCGTCAGGATCTGTTGGAGGGACACAACAAGAACACATATATACACACACACACACATTTATGGTATTTAGCTGACTCTCTTATCCAAAACGACTTACGTCTCCCACATGATGTGGCAGCTCAGTGGCAGGTAGTGGTGTTATTCGTTGCGCCACACCAACCGTTATTGGTTGGTGCCCACACCAATATATATTTATTTACTCATCACACAATTAACAATCTTGGTGAACTTTAGCCTCCTGGTTTTTTGCTTCATGGTGGACTGTGTGAGAACAGCTTCTGCCTCCACCACTGCACAAAGAGGAAGACTGAGACTCTTGCTCTGTGGACTGGAGCGGGATGACATCAAGATCAGAATAAGCTCTGCTATTTCCCTCAAACTGATTGATGTCCACCACAAAAAAAAACTGCCTATAACTCTGGAGAGGAGACAGAACAGAGGTGGAACATAAGTCATCTTTGATTATTTACTTCTTGTCACTGTTGGTGTCACTGTGCATCGTTCAGCTATTCAGCGCACTTTGCACAAGGAGAGGCTACCTGTCCAAATATATGTACAATGGGAGAGTAATGCAGAAGAAGCCTTTTCTGCTCACAAGCCACAAACAGAGTCGCTTGAGGTATGCTAAAGCACATTTAAACAAGCCAGCTTCACTTTGGAATAAGGTGCTGTGGAACTAAAATGGAGGTATTTGGACATAACAAGGGGCGGTGTGCATGGTGGAAAAAGAACACAGCATTCCAAGACAAACACTTGCTACCCACAGTAAAAGTTGGTGGCGGTTCCATCATGCTGTGGGGCTGTGTGGCCAGTGCAGATACTGGGAATCTTGTTAAAGTTGAGGGTCGCATGGATTCCAGTCAATTGACAATTGATGCAGCATTCAACTTTAAAATCTGGGCATAGTTTAGCGAATACATCCTTAATCTTAAAGTTCAGTCTCACGTGATCGATCTTTTCTTAAATATCCATTGGTTGTTGTCCTCAGCTGATTCAGCTGATGGAATGAAGATTCTTGACGTGCCGTCCAGGTACTGCTTCTAGGAATGTTTATCTTTCTGGCTTCTGGTCCAGGAAAAGTTCCCAGGAAATGTTCGCTTTACCCTCGTTCAGGTCGTGACCACCCGTTCCACCCGTGATTTCAAGAAAGTAGCTGTGTGGGAACGCTGATCAGACGTCCAGCTGAAATTCTAAAAGGTTTCTAAGGTGATTAGAGTTAGGCCCATCAAGAGCTGGCTGTCCTTTGTTAGGACAATGGTAGAGGACCTCCTTGGTTTCTTTGTTTATCCCTGTTGGGTGTTTGTTTACCTGGCTGGGGAAACAGGTTGGTTCTTTGTTGGGACAGTCTTTTTAATCACCTGTGTAGCCACACCCATTTTCCTCCTCTGGGCTGTCACCTACTGGTGAGCAAGGGTACCTACGCCCCCGTTGGTCTTCAGGGTATGATTTATCGTACATTTGAAGAGCACTTATGGAAGAAATGTCCACTGGGAGAGATAAAGTTCATGGCAGGTCAAGCAAGTCCTTCCAATTCTTAGCAGGTTAGTTTTCCACGAGGTGTTCATATAAGACTGAAAACATCTGGGCAGCTTTATGCAAACATCTGGGCCGTTCTGGTTGACTAACCAAACTTACAATGCATAATAATGTTGGTCATGTTAAAGCTTTGAATTATATGATTGCATCATAAAAAAAATACATAAATAAATAAAAAACACCAAATATGATTTAATATTGTGGAAATGATTAGATAGATGGCTTTTGATGGAAAGGAGGAAGTATCATCATTAAGCCTTATAGAGAGGAAAGTTAGTGAAGGTGTTAGCTTTGTTGACTAGGATGGATACCTGATGCGTCAGGGTAATTAATAACCATGTTGTCTATATAACATGTGGACCCCTTGTGCTGTCCTGGGAATCAGGTTGTTTTCTGATCAATGGCTTGTGACTTTGTTGACAGTCTGTTTTAGACTGTATGTATTACATGTTGCAGGACAATTAAGAGTTAAGCTAAAATTAGGTTGACTAATGCCTTATAGGAAGATATCCCATGATCTTAGTTTTAGACTTTGCTTAGGTCAAGTAATTCCACATTTTTGATTGAGTAATTAATTGTCAGGCAGTGTTTCGGTTATTCACATCAAGACTAGTCTTGCGATGGACTAGTGCCGATAAATGTTTCAGGATCCTAAAGCCAAGCATAGACATGAGCTTAGTGATTTGAACATGTGTCTGCATAAGTAAGTATGTTTATGTAATTATGTTTCAAGAAAAGATAAATAAATATATTGCTGCATTGGTCACCCGTACTCGCTAGGTTTGTACAATGGTGGTAGCAGATATGCTGTCCAATAATCTATGTACATATGCTGTATGCATTTAAAAGAGTTTGATATGGAAAGGGTAAGCAGAAAATAGTAGCTATGCTGGACACTGCTGGAAGCCTAGTTACCAAAATACTGTGCAGTAAGCTACCAACACCCTGTCACTGCTGTGCTAGTCTATACCCTTTAGTACTAGTGTGTAGTATGCAATTGGGACGCAGCCTAAATCCCCTATCAGATGTTTAGTGCGCCCTTCTTTACCTCTGTTTGAGCCATGGAAGCTCAGGTACCAGCACTAATGCAAGGCCTTAATAGCTGATATGACCAAATACGATCAAATAAATAAATAAATAAATATGTATATGTGCTTTTACTGTGCGTTTACCTCAGTCTGGACACTTTTCTGTCAGAACTATTTGCTGAGTCCTCGAACCGTTTCGCCTCAGCCAGCTCTCGACCGGCTGATGAAATCCCGAAACCCTGCTCATTGGTCCCACAGGACTGATTGACAGGAGTTTAAACCAATAAGATCACGGAAACAATTCGTGTGAACCAATACAGAAAATAAGAGAGTTAAGCTGTAATTGAAAATACTTATTTAATAACGTGTTAATACAGTAATTAGAACTATATTTATAAACAGTAAATACTAGGGATACATATATAATAAAAATACAGAAATAATAAATAATTTTACTGGACACTCATCAGTCCTTCTGGGGTGTCGGACAGGCTGTAAGTGTGTGTGATTAATTTGGTGATTGATATGATGATTGATTAGTGCTTCCGGTCACCCTGTCTGATCACTCCCAAAGGAGCTGGTTCAGTTGTTTGAGGTGTCGAATTACTGGACAACAGTGAGGGTTCCGCCATTCCTTGTTTACCCTTGTTACCATGGTTACACCATGGCCAGAGATTTAGTACAGCTCCCTGCAGAAGTCAATGGCAGTGGCCAAGTGGCCAGTCAGAGGGCACGGTTTTAAAAAATGTCAGTCGATGATGTCATAATGGCCTCTTTGACATCCCTGTGACATCACGGCCCCACAGAGCAGTATAAATAGACCCTGCAGAGCTCACCTTCCTCACTCACGCAGTGCAAAGGAGCAGTCAGTGGCATTACCAGTTCTCACCTGAACCAAGACCGAAACCGGGGAGATGGAGCAGTGGAAGGCTGAGCGGGAGTCCCTGCTGTTTCAGCTCAAGGAGGCCCAAGAGAGCATTGAGAAGGAGAAGGCAGCCAGGCTGAGGGAGCGGAAAGCCAACACAAGGAGGCACAACCGCTGGATAAAAAGGGTCAACACAACAAGGGACCAGGACATTGAAAAGGAGACGTACGAGCTACGTGCCAAAATTCAGGACCTGGAGGAGGCCAAACAGGAGGTAAAGGACTCGCTGGACTTCCAGTCGGAAATCCTACGACAGGTCAGCAAGGAGCTGGCAGACAACAAAACCAGACTCAGCAGGTGCAGGGTGCTGGCAGAGCAGCTGTACGCCCAAAACATGGAGCTGCATGCATTGAACTGGTACAAGAACCAGGAGCTGGAGGTGCTGCGACAGGAAAGGGCTCTGACAGAGGCACTGGACAAAGAGTACAACCTGGTATCGGCTCTTCCTCCATTGGCAATGCAGAAGCAGAGGGTCATGGAGGAGCTGAAGCAGAAGGCAGCTGCTGCAGAGGAGGCCGCAGCGGAGAGGGCCGCCGCAGAGAGGGCCGCCGCAGAGAGGGCCGCCGCAGAGAGGGCCGCCGCAGAGAGGGCTGCTGCTGAGAGGGCCGCTGAGGAGAAGAGCCTCAGCCTTTTTAGCCTTCTCAGCCTTCTCAGGGCGAGCCTTAAAGGCTTCTGGAGCCGACTCTCTGCTGCATGCAGAAAGACGAAGTGAGAGAGGGAGAGGGAGACAGAAACCGAAACCGGAACCGAAACCGAAAAAAAAAAAAAAAAAAAAAGGAAGGGAATAACAAGAAGGAACAGAAAGAGACAGAGTGACGATGAAGATGAAGGGAAAGACAGAAGGCATCAGAAAGAGACAGAGTGACGATGAAGATGAAGGGAAAGACAGAAGGCAACAGAAAGAGACAGAGTGACGATGAAGATGAAGGGAAAGACAGAAGGCAACAGAAAGAGACAGAGTGACGATGAAGATGAAGGGAAAGACAGAAGGCAACAGAAAGAGACAGAGTGACGATGAAGATGAAGGGAAAGACAGAAGGCAACAGAAAAAGACAGAGTGACGATGAAGATGAAGGGAAAGACAGATGGAACAGAAAGAGACAGAGTGACGATGAAGATGAAGGGAAAGACAGAAGGCAACAGAAAGAGACAGAGTGACGATGAAGATGAAGGGAAAGACAGAAGGCATCAGAAAGGGACAGAGTGACGATGAAGATGAAGGGAAAGACAGAAGGCATCAGAAAGGGACAGAGTGACGATGAAGATGAAGGGAAAGACAGAAGGCAACAGAAAGAGACAGAGTGACGATGAAGATGAAGGGAAAGACAGAAGGCAACAGAAAGAGACAGAGTGACGATGAAGATGAAGGGAAAGACAGAAGGCAACAGAAAGAGACAGAGTGACGATGAAGATGAAGGGAAAGACAGAAGGCAACAGAAAGAGACAGAGTGACGATGAAGATGAAGGGAAAGACAGATGGAACAGAAAGAGACAGAGTGACGATGAAGATGAAGGGAAAGACAGAAGGCATCAGAAAGAGACAGAGTGACGATGAAGATGAAGGGAAAGACAGAAGGCATCAGAAAGAGACAGAGTGACGATAAAGATGAAGGGAAAGACAGACGGCAACAGAAAGAGACAGAGTGACGATGAAGATGAAGGGAAAGACAGACGGCAACAGAAAGAGACAGAGTGACGATGAAGATGAAGGGAAAGACAGACGGCAACAGAAAGAGACAGAGTGACGATGAAGATGAAGGGAAAGACAGAAGGCAACAGAAAGAGACAGAGTGACAATGAAGATGAAGGGAAAGACAGAAGGCAACAGAAAGAGACAGAGTGACGATGAAGATGAAGGGAATGAAAGAGACAGAAGAAGGGTAGAGAAAGAAAGTGTGGGGGAAATGGGGACGTTAATCACAATGACATCATAAAATGGGCTGGATACCCAGCCTCAGAATTCTCAAATAATTAAACAAATCAGTCCCATTAATAAATGAAATGGGCCTCATAAATGAAATGGGCCTCATTAATAAATGAGGCTCATTAATAAATGAAATGGGCCTTAAAAATGAAATGGACCTTAAAAATGAAATGGGCCTCATTAATAAATGAAATGGGCCTCATAAATGAAATGGGCCTCATTAATAAATGAAATCAGTCTCATAAATGAAATCGGTCTCATTAATAAATGAAATCGGTCTCATATGTTCAAATCATTAATATCTCAAACGCTAATTTCTAACTAGAGTATTACAATAACAGCCAGTATCAAATGATATCAAGACAAACAAACTGGAATAAATAAATGAAGCAGTTATTAACACAAACTACTCTAAATACAATAACACCCTCAGTCAGTATTAGTGATGCACGATGATATATCTGCGGCCGATATATCGATTTTTTCTGTTATAGGTTCGCTAATTGAGGTGGCGGCTGCTCGTCCAGCTCAAGCGCCTCACCTCGGCACGCCAGCTCTTGCTGCAAACGAGGAGAACACGGCGACAAGCGCGGCGTGACTCCACCCACTACGCGCGGCAAGGGAGCGGAACTCCAGCGCATAGTGGGCTACCGACCTGTCACCCTGCTCCAGCCACAGCAGCAGGTCGTCCGGCGTGAGCCCCCCTCGGGGACGCTGAAACACTGTCTTAAAGTGCTTCACGTACTCCGAGAAGGGCTTCACGCTCAGCTCCTCCCAGGTGGCGCTGGCCCAATCCAGAGCTTCTCCAGCGAGACGGGATACGAAGAAGGCGACCTTCGCCTGGTCAGTGCTGGTTCCCTGACAACTTAAATAAACCGAGCACTGAAATACGAACCCCTCGCAAAGCTCTGGATCACCAGAATATGTATCCGGAATGTCCATCGGATACGGACTAGGGATGTGGCGGGGAGTTATGTTGCTGTAAAAAACATAACAACAAACATGCAAATAAAAGAAAACAGCACAATAACAATAAAAACACAACTGTAACAACAGAAAGAGACAGAGTGACGATGAAGATGAAGGGAAAGACAGAAGGCAACAGAAAGAGACAGAGTGACGATGAAGATGAAGGGAAAGACAGAAGGCATCAGAAAGAGACAGAGTGACGATGAAGATGAAGGGAAAGACAGAAGGCAACAGAAAGAGACAGAGAGACGATGAAGATGAAGGGAAAGACAGAAGGCAACAGAAAGAGACAGAGTGACGATAAAGATGAAGGGAAAGACAGACGGCAACAGAAAGAGACAGAGTGACGATGAAGATGAAGGGAAAGACAAAAGGCAACAGAAAGAGACAGAGTGACGTTGAAGATGAAGGGAAAGACAGAAGGCAACAGAAAGAGACAGAGTGACGATGAAGATGAAGGGAATGAAAGAGACAGAAGAAGGGTAGAGAAAGAAAGTGTGGGGGAAATGGGGACGTTAATCACAATGACATCATAAAATGGGCTGGATACCCAGCCTCAGAATTCTCAAATAATTAAACAAATCAGTCCCATTAATAAATGAAATGGGCCTCATAAATGACATCGGCCTCATAAATAAATGAAATGGGCCTCATTAATAAATGAGGCTCATTAATAAATGAAATGGGCCTTAAAAATGAAATGGACCTTAAAAATGAAATGGGCCTCATTAATAAATGAAATGGGCCTTAAAAATGAAATGGGCCTTAAAAATGAAATGGGCCTCATTAATAAATGAAATGGGCCTTAAAAATGAAATGGGCCTCATTAATAAATGAAATGGGCCTCATAAATGAAATGGGCCTCATTAATAAATGAAATCGGTCTCATAAATGAAATCGGTCATATTAATAAATGAAATGGGCCTCATAAATGAAATGGGCCTCATTAATAAATGAAATCAGTCTCATAAATGAAATCGGTCTCATTAATAAATGAAATCGCTCTCATAAATAAATGAAATCGGTCTCATATGTTCAAATCATTAATATCTCAAACGCTAATTTCTAACTAGAGTATTACAATAACAGCCAGTATCAAATGATATCAAGACAAACAAACTGGAATAAATAAATGAAGCAGTTATTAACACAAACTCTAAACACAATAACACCCTCAGTCAGTATTAGTGATGCACGATGATATATCTGCGGCCGATATATCGATTTTTTCTGTTATAGGTTCGCTAATTGAGGTGGCGGCTGCTCGTCCAGCTCAAGCGCCTCACCTCGGCACGCCAGCTCTTGCTGCAAACGAGGAGAACACGGCGACAAGCGCGGCGTGACTCCACCCACTACGCGCGGCAAGGGAGCAGAACTCCAGCGCATAGTGGGCTACCGACCTGTCACCCTGCTCCAGCCACAGCAGCAGGTCGTCCGGCAAATGTACAGTTCATGTAGTTCAGTTCAGAGACCTCATCTCATTTCCCTTGAGTTTTAAAGCATTATGGTCCGACAGAGTTTGTATGAACGTTGTTGAGAGTCCTGCACAGCCCAAATCCTCCTCATTTATAGTTCTATTCATATTAAGAAAGAGAACAAAAATAGATCAATTCAAGTGTGGGGATTTCACATGTTCTGTAGCTAAGAGGCAGCCCTAGCTAAGAATCACGCAGCTCCCCCAAAAGTACTAAAGTGTGAGTGTAGCACAGAGTCGTCCTTCCTCCATACTTTACACTGAGGAGCTGAAGCGGTTAGCAGAGGGAAAAACGGCCGTGGTGGTCGAGGAGCTCCTCGGCTTTTCCGGGGTCACGCAGACGCCGCCAGTCCCTCTCCGGTGCGGGAGTGGAGACGACGACTCTCGGTGTCCGTCGCGCCGGTAGTGCTGGAGCTCAGACGCCGCGTTGGAGGAGTCACGGGTCAAGCTGGACGACTTCCTTGCAGAGCGGCTGGAAAGCTGGTTTCTCCGCGGTCGCCATGTTTCTCGAGGCTAAAGAGAAAAACGCAAAGGCCGGTTAGTGAGACAGAGGACTGTACAGTAACACAGACAGCACAAGCACTACAACAACTGCCTAAGATGAAGAAGACAAAGCTCACATTACGGACTATAAAGCAGGATGGCCGGTCGAAGCTCTGTGTGGAATCACGGCTCGAGCTTTGAAAGCAGGGCCGCATCGAAACAGCAGCTCAGAGTCTCCTCCAAATACCTACGATCACGTGATCGCCGGAAACGAAGCTTCCTTACGTCACTGGAACGCAATCGCGGTTCAAAGAGTTCCGGTCCCGCTGTAGACGAGCTGCATATCATCTGAAATATGTACTTAAATAAAACGGAAATACAGAACGTGTGAATCTGCTTCACTTTCATCATCAAATTATTGACATTCCTCAGCATTCAAGGTTTTTTACTGGAGACGATGTGAAATGACCTGAATAAAAACATTTTACAGCTCTATTTCTGTGTTCAACAGATGTACAGTCTACATGCACATTCAACAGTGCTGTTTCTCCCTTAATCTAATAGTGTCAAACATGCTGTTTTGTTTAGGAGGAGAGTAAAGGAATTACACACTCAGATGAAATTCATTCAGTTAAAGGAAGAAACGCAGTCCGACATCGCTGTATGGAGCAGTTTGGACAAAGCTTATGAACACAAGTGAATCAGGCAGTGGTGGTGTAGTATTGTATGTGTACAACAGGTGGCGCAGTAGAGCTTCAAATGAACCACTTCTGCTTCAACTGGTTAAAAAGCCTCGTTCTGCTCATCCCTGATACAAAGATATGACTGGGAGAAACAAGCAGCAGGAGAGCAGCGCTGGACCTGTCAGCCGGAAGTGACGTGTCTGTCCAGTAGAGACAGATTTCTTCTACAGTGTTAAAGTTTTCATTTCACTTCATTTATTTTTTAATAAATTAAATTACATCCTGATTTCCAGTCCTGAAGTTTACACTTTCTGTCTCTCAGTGTTTTCATCTGCAAGCTTTAAAGACGCTGAGAATGAACCTATTTAATAAAATAAAAATAGATCAAATGTTTAAATCTGTATGATTTACAGTTTAGTACTATAAATATGTATGATGTACTAAATGTGGATTGTTCATCAAATAAACAACATAGAAATACTATGGCAGCATATTCTGGACTTTCTAAATGAATCAAATCTGCTAATTAAACAGTGTGTGTACAATTGCATATGAGTGTACAGTGTTTAAAGCCTTATCTAAATGAGGAGCTTCAGCAGTTTGGAGTTTATGGAAGATTTTCCATCTGCAATCCTCATCGTCGCTCCAGCTTTGCCCAAATGAAGCTGTAGTCCAGTTGTGTTGGGACGAGGCGCAGTCACCGGTATCGCCCCTTCCAGTCTGTCAGTCTACTTCAAGGAGGCTCCCAGGACAGACGTTCCCGATAGAGCCAGGTGAGTTCATGTGAACTAGCTGCTTTTAAGCTGATCTTTTACCTTATATGTGACCATAAACGTACAGTGAATGTTTGAAAGCTTGGTTTTCTGCTTTCGTGTGTGTTTGTACTTCAGCTGTACGACTGGAGGAGCTAACTTGCTAGCGCTGCTGATGTTCAGCGTTAACTTAGAAACTTCGGGAGCTCTAACCTTTCTAAAAGAGGCTCTTATTTTCCACGTTGAAAAATAAAGTGATTTTTCTGTTACAGGATTTACACACTTGGCCAAAGGCAGGACATTGTTTCTGTTTGTTCATAACCACATCTGGAGCAGCTTGCTTCTGTTGCTTGTTCATTTTTAGCTAGTTTGGATTTGCTCTTCTGTTCAAACCCAACTGTTTGTTTTGTTTCTGTCGTTCTGTTTTGTATTTCATTGAGCACTTTTTTTTTTCACTTCACTTGATGTCCCTTCATTTGCACAGCAGATATTCATGGCCTTTGTGGTATTAGGGACGACCAATTTTGGGCAAGGTTGCTGAAAGAAACAGATCGGACATAGACAAACGCTCCTGTCTCTGATTAACAAGTCATGCAACTCACTGAATTCATGGTCTTTTGCTTTTTTCAGGTCAGTGGTGTACATCAGTGCTTTCAACAGGCCAGAGAAAAGCTGAGGGCTCCTCGAACATCACTGCTAACCGGTCCCTCAGTGTAAAGTATGGACTAAGTACGACTCAGTGGTACACTTTATTGTGTTTGGTTGACATGCTTGATCGTTATCTACAGCTGCCTCTTTGGTACACAACATAGGTGACATCCCACACAATATATATTTTTTTTCTTGCATATATAAGAATGAGAATAGCTTGACGTTGCAGAACCTAAACAAATCTAAGCTGCAGTAAATGACAGTAACTTTAAATTCAGTCAGCAGATGGACAGGAGCTTGAACCGTGTCGTCTGAATGTGTGTGTGAATATTGTAAATGTGTACTGTATGTGTGTTCCAGATTCAGTCCTTGTATCTTGCTGGTGTTTTCACTTGTCTTCCTGACCTTGTGAAGAATGCCTCTCTCTGATGTGTCTCAGGTAAGTCAGATTGTTTTGCAGTACCAGTTTCTGCAGGTGGACCAGATTCACTGACCTGCGGCTCGACACAGGAATCTACAACAACATTGGGTGATTCTGATGGGAACTGTTTTTCAGTCGTCCTGAGGAGGTGTTTTCTGTTTCTCCTATAGGTTCTTCCATCATGTCTACGTTCTAGTATTTCTGATTCATCACTGTCAACAATGTGAAATTCAATCTTGCATTTTTGATTTGAGTTTTGTTTCAAATCTGATTTGTAGATCTGTGCTGTGATGACATTGTCTTCAAGTTGGGCCCTGGTGCTGAATGCAAAGTTCTTGTTTTATTTTCAGTCCAGTTATTCTGTTCACTTTTGTTGACTGTGTTTATGTTTGTCTAATATTCTGTTCCAGTGAAGAAATCTTCCTGCTCTGTTCAACTGCATGATTTTTTTTTTTGTTTGTTTTTCCTCATTCTGCTCTGATTTGTTTTTAACACATTTTTGGTAAAGTGATTTTGCTGTTACAGGATTTGCACACTTGTCCATAAGCAGGACATTGTTTCTGTTTCTGTTCATACCCACATCTGGAGAAGGACAGGAACTTGAACTGTGTTCTGTTTTCTGTTTCTTCTGTAGGTTCTTCCATCTGGCGTCTGGACTGTGAAGAATCGTGGCTGGTCATGATAGCAGGTTGCCCTCTCTGAATTCTCACCTTGTCCCATATGTATATGCTTGGTGGGCTCTTTGTCTGTCTGTCATAATGGCTGTTCTGCTTGAGTTGTCTTCTCTGCAGCTTACCTTGAATCTGTATTTTGCTTTTCTTCTTTGAATGTCCAGTATGTTCGGATTTTTCTCATTGGGCCATCCTTCCATGGTCCTTGTGTGTAGTAGCTGCATCTCTGCATCATTTGCTGTTGCCTTTCAGAATGTAATTTAGCCACTGGCTTTCCCTCCTGCAGAACTGCTGCTCCGAGGCCTTCTGAGCTCGCATCTACAGATGGTGTACCAGGTATTTTTACATCATAGAGCTTTAGTGTGAGAGCATTTATCAGCAGAGATTTCAGGTTTTTTTTTTTTTTTTTTTTTTTTTATAGCTTTGTGCTCGACTTGCCACGGAGTGCCACAGATGTCATGCTCGAGCAGTTTTCTGAGGGGTGCGCTCACTTCAGACAGGTTGGGAATAAACTTGGAAAGGTACTGAATCATGCCCTTTAATCTCATGAGTCCCTGCTTGTTTTCTGGTGTAGGCATGTGTGTTACAGCTCTCACTTTATCTCGATCCAGATTGAGACCTTCTGCAGAGAGCATATGGCCATGTACCGGATTTGTGGTGATCTTGCACTTGTTTTTGTTGAGTTTCAGGTTCCACTGTCTTTCCCTTTTCAGCACTTGGACGAGTCTGCCGTCATGTTTCCTTGACCGTTTCACCCCAGACTAAGATATCATTTGTAATGTTGACGACACCTTCCAGGCCTTTAATAGTCTGCAATTGACCTTTGGAATACCTGAAGGACCTGAAGCTGAGGGCACCCCAAAATAAGGTCAAAGGAATCTGTATCTTTCAATAGGTATGTTCAATGTGCAGACCTTGGAACTTTCATCATGACGTTTGATCTGCCAAAATCCTCACCACTGTGACCATGCTGCTTACCCAGTCGTTGGGTTCATGCTGTTTGGTTATTTACACCCCTTCATTTTGTGTAGCTCATCAATGCTTGTTGTCTTTCAGGGCAATCGGGACTTTTCTTGATGGATGAATCACTGGTGAGACCATGGGATCTACTTGAATGTGGTGATGTCCTGGTAGGAATCCAAGAACAGTTAACAGATCAATGTCAAATTTCAGAATGTCATTTTACGTTGTGATTCCATGCACTTTTTAACCACACCTAACATCTCCCATGTCTCACGTCCTAGTATTGCTGGAACATCACCACCAACAATATGTGAAATTCAATTTAGCATTTTTCGCTTTTGTGTTCACAGGTGAGTGGTAGCTTTCCCAGTGGTGACATGCAGTGGCCAGAATATGTGAGTACTCTGCTGAATTCTGCAGTTTCTGGTCCCCGAATTCCTCCCGTACGCTTTCAGCTGGACCCTGAGCTCTCGTGAAGAACAAATGGTGAACATCGGGTAGGTTCTTTCTTGACTCTCAGTAATCCCTGAACTTGTTTTTCAGCACATTTCTTGTTTCAGTTTCTTTCTCTCTGAATTGTAACATGTTGTAGACCTTCACTGCATCTTCCCCAGCGACGTGCAGAAAGGTGGCGCATTGTACTCAACAATCCCACTCTCGGTAAGAAACAGATAAAACTTTTGCATCTATAAATCCAATTTTTGACGAGATTGCCTTGTAAGCACAGTGCTGAAGGTGGCTGCAGCTGTGCCACTTGCTTGTGTTCTGCTTGGACCGTGTTGGGCTGCTTGTGTTTTGGATCAAACTTATTGCGCTGCTGTGTTCTGCTTGAACAGTGTCACTTGTTCTATATAATAATTTTGCTGCTGTCCTGCTTGTGTTTTTCATCAACATTATGCTGCTGTGTCCTGCTTGATAGGTGTTGGGCTGCTGTGTCCTGCTTGTGTTTTGCTTGACCGTTCTGCTAGAACAGTGTCCCTTAACCTTGTTCTGTATATTAACTGTGCTGCTGTGTTCTGCTTGATTGGTATTTTGCTGCTGTGTCCTGCTTGTATTTTTCATCAAAATTGTTACGCTGCTGTTTTCTGCTTGAACAACATTTCACTACTGTGTTCTGCTTTTACCATGTTGGGCTGCTGTGTTCTGCATCAAAATTGTTACTCTGCTGTCTTCTGCTTGAACGATATTTTGCTGGTGTGCCACTTGCTTGTGTTCTGCTTGAACGGTGTTTGGCTGCTGTGTCCTGCTTGTGTTTTGCATATAAATGGTTACACTGCTGTGTTCTGTATAATTTTTGTTGCTTTGTTGTGCTTGAGCGGTGTTACGGTGCTGTTCATATTCATACATAAACCTAAACCTTTTCTTCATTATTTTTTTTTTTTTCTATCATTTTTTTTTCTTTTTCCCCATGTGCTGAGCTGCCCCCTGCTGTTTGCTGGTGCGAGTGCGTTTGTGTTTGGCTGCTCTTTCCTAACCTGTCCTGCTGTAACCCTTCTCTCCCCCCTGGTACATCACCACCAACAATATGTGAAATTCAATTTAGCATTTTTGGCTTTTGTGTTCACAGGTTTCCTAGCCGTGACATGCGGTGGCTAGAATATGTGAGTACTTTGCTGAATTCTGCAGTTTCTGGTCCCCAAATTCCTCCCGTACGCCTCAGTGCTTTCAGCTGGATCCTGAGCTCTCGTGAAGAACAAATGGTGAACATCGGGTAGGTTCTTTCTTGACTCTCAGTAATCCCTGAACTTTTTTCAGCACGTTTCTTTCTCTCTGAACTGTATCATGTTGTAGACCTTCACTGCATCTTCCCCAGCGACGTGTGGAAAGGTGGCGCATTGTACTTTTTCAGACTCCTCAACAATCCCACTCTCTGTAAGAAACAGGTAAAACTTTTACACCCACAGTCTCCAATTTTCGACGAGATTGCCTTGCAAGCACAGTGCTAAAGGTGGCTGCAGCTGTGCCACTTGCTTGTGTTCTGCTTGGACCGTGTTGGGCTGCTGTCCTTTTTAATTAGGCTGCTGTGTCCTGCTTGTGTTTTGCATCTAAATGATGCTGCTGTGTCCTGCTTGAACAATATTTCGCTGCTGTGTCCTGCTTTTGTTTTTGCATCAAAATTATGCTGCAGTGTCCTGCTTTAACCATGTTGCACTGCTATGTTCTGTTTAATTATGCTGCTATTTCCTGCTTGAACAGTGTCACTTAACCTTGTTCTGTATAATAATTTTGCTCCTCTGTCTTGCTTGTGTTTTGCATATAAATGGTTACACTGCTGTGTTTTTATATAAATTGTTTTGCTGCTTTGTTGTGCTTGAGCGGTGTTACAGTGCTGTTCATATTCATATATAAACCATAAAACGTTTCTTCATAATTTATTTATTTTCCTCACTGAATTGTAACATGATGTAGACCTTCACTGCATCTTCCCCAGCGATGTGCAGAAAGGTGGCGCATTGTACTCCTCAACAATCCCACTCTCGGTAAGAAACAGGTAAAACTTTTGCACCCACAGTCTCCAATTTTCGACGAGATTGCCTTGCAAGCACAGTGCTGAAGGTGGCTGCAGCTGTGCCACTTGCTTGTGTTCTGCTTGAACCATGTTGGGCTGCTGTGTCCTGCTTGTTTTACATGAAAATGATGATGCTGTGTTCTGTATAAATTGTTTTGCTGCTTTGTTGTGCTTGAGCAGTGTTACAGTGCTGTTCATATTCATACATAAACCTAAACCTTTTCTTCATTATTTTTGTTTCCATCATTTCTTCTTTTCCCCATGTGCTGAGCTGCCCCCTGCCCCCTGCTGGTGCGAGTGCATTTGTGTTTGGCTGCTCTTTCCTAACCTGTCCTGCTGTGAACCCCCCCCCCCCCCCCAATATCCTGAGATGACCTTGCATTCAGCACCAGTGTCCAACATGAAAACAATGTTCTTGTTGTTTATTTCAAGATTTTCAGTCCAGTTATTCTTTTCACTTTTGTTGTGACAGTGTTGATGTTTGTCTAATATTCTGTTTTTCTGATTTCAACTGTTCCAGTGAAGAAATCTTTTTTTTTTTTTTTTTTTTTTTTTTTTTTTTTTTTTTTCTCTGCTCTGATTTGTTTTGTTTTACACATTTTTGGTAAAGTGATTTTTCTGTTACAGGATTTACACACTTGGCCAAAGGCAGGACATTATTTCTGTTTCTGTTCATAATCACATCTGGAGCAGCTTGCTTCTGTTGCTTGTTCATTTTTAGCTACTTTGGATTTGCTCTTGTGTTCAAACCCAACTGTTTTGTTTCTGTCGTTCTGTTTTGTATTTCATTGAGCACTTTTTTTTCACTTCACTTGATGTCCCTTCATTTTCACAGCAGATATTCATGGCCTTTGTCTGTCTGATCTGTTTCTCTCAGCAACTTTTGCCCACAAGGTCTTGCAAACACTCCTGTGTCTGATTAGCAAGTCATGCAACTCACTGAATTAGTGGTCTTTTGCCTTTTTCAGGTCTGTGGAAAAAGCCTCTCTGTATGCTTTTCTCGCATGTGACTCAGGTAAGTCAGATTGTTTTGCAATACCGGCTTCTACAGGTCGACCGGATTCAGTGACCTGCCGCTCGAAACAGAAATAGGCAACAACATTGTGTGATGGTGATGGACAGGAGCTTGAACCGTGTCCTCTGAATGTGTGTGTGAATATTGTAAATGTGTACTCTGTGTGTTCCAGATTCAGTCCTTGTATCTTGCTGGTGTTTTCACTTGTCTTCCTGACCTTGTGAAGAATGCCTCTCTCGGATGTGTCTCAGGTAAGTCTGATTGTTTTCCAGTACCAGTTTCTGCAGGAGGACCGGTTTTACTGACCTGCAGCTCGACACAGGAATCTGCAACAACATTGGGTGATTCTGATGGGAACTCTTTCAGTCGTCCTGAGGAGGTGTTTTCTGTTTCTCCTATAGGTTCTTCCATCATTAAACCAGACCTAACGTCTTACATGTCTCACGTTTTAGTATTGCTGGTACATCACTGTAAACAATGTGAAATTCAATCTTGCATTTTGTGGCTTTTGTGTTCACAGGTGAGAGTTAGCTTTCCCAACGGTGACATGCAGTGGCTAGCATATGTGAGAGATTTGAAACAAAACCCCAGAATTCAGCTTGAAAACCAGAGTGACTTGTAGACATTTCCTGAGATGACCTTGCGTTCAGCACCAGTGTCCAACTTGAAAACAATGTTCTTGTTGGTTATTTCAAGATTTTCAGTCCAGTTATTCTTTTCACTTTTGTTGTGACAGTGTTGATGTTTGTCTAATATTCTGTTTTTCTGATTTCAACTGTTCTAATAAAGAAATCTTCCTGCTCTGTATTTTGTTCAACTGCATGTTTTTTGTCTTTCCTCATTCTGCTTTGATTGTTTTGTTTTACACATTTTTGGTAAAGTGATTTTCTGTTGCAGGATTTACACACTTGGCCAAAGGCAGGACATTGTTTCTGTTCATAACCACATCTGGAGCAGCTTGCTTCTGTTGCTTGTTCATTTTTAGCTAGTTTGGATTTGCTCTTGTGTTGTTGTTGTTGTGTGTGTGTGTGTTTTTTTTTTTTTTTTTTTTTTTTTTTTTTTCCCCACTTCACTTGATGTCCCTTCATTTGCACAGCAGATATCCCTGGCCTTTGTCTATGTCTGATCTGTTTCTCTCAGCAACTTAGCCCACAAGGTCTTGCCTAATACCACAAACACTCCTGTCTCTGATTAACAAGTCATGCAACTCACTGAATTCATGGTCTTTCGCCTTTTTTCAGGTCTGTGGAAGAAGCCTCCCCGTATGCTTCTTTTGCATGTGTCTCAGGTAAGTCTGATTGTTTTGCAATACCAGTTTCTGCAGGTGGACCAGATTCACTGACCTGCGGCTCAACACAGGAATCTGCAACAACCTTGGGTGATGCAGATGGACAGGAGCTTGAACGGTGTCCTCTGAATGTGTGAATATTCTAAGTGTGTACTGTATGTGTGTTCTGACTGAAAATAAAACAAGAACTTTGCATTCAGCACCAGTGCCCAACTTGAAGACACTTTTGTTGTGACAGTGTTGATGTTTGTGTAATATTCTGTTTCTGATTTCAGCTGTTCTTCAATCTTCCTGCTCTGTCTTTTTGTTCAACTGCATGATTGTTTTTATTTTTTCCTCATTCTGCTCTGATTGTTTTGTTACAGATTTTTGGTAAAGTGATTTTGCTGTTACAGGATTTGCACACTTGTCCATAAGCAGGACATTGTTTCTGTTTCTGTTCATAACCACATCTGGAGAAGGACAGGAACTTGAACTGTGTCCTGTGAATGTGTTTTCTGTTTTCTGTTTCTTCTATAGGTTCTTCCATCTGGCGTCTGGACTGTGAAGAATCGTGGCTGGTCATGATAGCAGGTTGCCCTCTCTGAATTCTCACCTTGTCCCACATGTATATGCCTGGGGGGCTGTCTGTCTGTCATAATAGCTGTTCTGCTTGAGTTGTCTTCTCTGCAGCTTGTCTTGAATCTGTATTTTGCTTTTCTGCTTTGAATGTCCAGTATGTTTGGATTTTTCGTCCTACATTATGTGAAATTCAATTCAGCATTTTTGGCTTTTGTGTTCACAGGTGAGTGGTAGCTTTTCCAGTGGTGACATGCAGTGGCCAGAATATGTGAGTACTCTGCTGAATTCTGCAGTTTCTGGTCCCCAAATTCCTCCCGTACGCTTTCAGCTGGACCCTGAGCTCTCGTGAAGAACAAATGGTGAACATTGGGTAGGTTCTTTCTTGACTCTCAGTAATCCCTGAACTTGTTTTTCAGCACATTTCTTGTTTCAGTTTCTTTCTCTCTGAATTGTAACATGTTGTAGACCTTAACTGTATCTTCCCCAACGACGTGCGGAAAGGTGGCGCATTGTACTCCTCAACAATCCCACTCTCGGTAAGAAACAGGTAAAACTTTTGCATCTAAAAATCCAATTTTTGATGAGATTGCCTTGTAAGCACAGTGCTGAAGGTGGCTGCAGCTGTGCCACTTGCTTGTGTTCTGCTTGGACCGTGTTGGGTTGCTTGTGTTTTGCATCAAACTTATTGCGCTGCTGTGTTCTGCTTGAACAGTGTCACTTGTTCTATATAATAATTTTGCTGCTGTCCTGCTTGTGTTTTGCATCAACATTATGCTGCTGTGTCCTGCTTGATGGGTGTTGGGCTGCTGTGTCCTGCTTGTGTTTTGCTTGACCGTTCTGCTAGAACAGTGTCCCTTAACCTTGTTCTGTATATTAACTGTGCTGCTGTGTTCTGCTTGATTGGTATTTTGCTGCTTTGTCCTGCTTGTATTTTTCATCAAAATTGTTACGCTGCTGTTTTCTGCTTGAACGATATTTTGCTGGTGTGCCACTTGCTTGTGTTCTGCTTGAACGGTGTTTGGCTGCTGTGTCCTGCTTGTGTTTTGCATATAAATGGTTACACTGCTGTGTTCTGTATAATTTTTGTTGCTTTGTTGTGCTTGAGCGGTGTTACGGTGCTGTTCATATTCATACATAAACCTAAACCTTTTCTTCATTATTTTTGTTTCCTTCATTTCTTCTTTTCCCCATGTGCTGAGCTGCCCCCTGCTGTTTGCTGGTGCGAGTGCATTTGTGTTTGGCTGCTCTTTCCTAACCTGTCCTGCTGTAAAACCCCCCCCCCCCCCCCCCCTTTTTTTTTTTTTTTTTTTTTTTTTTTTTTTTTTTTTTTTTTTTTACATCATAGAGCTTTAGTGTGGGAGCATTTTTCAGCAGAGACTTCAGATTGTTATAGCTTTGTGTTTGACTTTCTGCCCAGTGCCACAGTGTGTCATGCTCGAGCAGTTTTCTGAGAGGTGCGCCGACTTCAGACAGGTTGGGAATAAACTTGGAAAGGTACTGAATCATGCCCATTAATCTCATGAGTGCCTGCTTGTTTTCTGGTGTAGGCATGTGTTACAGCTCTCACTTTATCTCGATCCAGATTGAGACCTTCTGCAGAGAGCATATGGCCATGTACTGGATTTGTGATGATCTGATCTTGCACTTGGTTTTTGTTGAGTCTCAGGTTCTACTAACTTTCCCTTTTCAGCGCTTGGATGAGTCTGCCGCCATGTTTCCTTGACCGTTTCACCCCCGACTAAGATATCGTTTGTAACGTTATGTGGGAGTATGTGAGTACTTTGCTGAATTCTGCAGTTTCTGGTCCCCAAATTCCTCCCGTACCCTTTCAGCTGGACCCTGAGCTCTCGTGAAGAACAAATGGCGAACATCGAGTAGGTTCTTTCTTGACTCTCAGTAATCCCTGAACTTGTTTTTCAGCACATTTCTTGTTTGTTTCTTTCTCTCTGAATTGTAACATGTTGTAGACCTTCACTGCATTTTCCCCAGCGACGTGTGGAAAGGTGGCGCATTGAACTCCTCAACAATCCCACTCTCTGTTAGAAACAGGTAAAACTTTTGCACCTAAAAATCCAATTTTTTATGAGATTGCATTGCAAGCACAGTGCTGAAGGTGGCTGCAGCTGTGCCACTTGCTTGTGTTCTGCATCAAAATTGTTACTTTGCTGTCTTCTGCTTGAACGATATTTCGCTGCTGTGCCACTTTTTTGTGTCCTGCTTGAACAGTGTTGGGCTGCTGTGTCCTGCTTGTGTTTTGCATCAACATTATTCTGCTGTGTTCTGCTTGAACAGCATCACTTGTTCTGTATAATAATTTCACTGCTGTCCTGCTTGTTTTTCATCAACATTATGCTGCTGTGTCCTGCTTGAACGATATTTCGCTAATGTGTCCTGCTTGAACCATGTTTGGCTGCTGTGTCCTGCTTGTTTTGCATGAAAATGATGCTGCTGTGTTCTGTGTAATTTGTTTTGCTGCTTTATTGTGCTTGAGCGGTGTTACGGTGCTGTTCATGTTCATATTCATATGTAAACCTAAACCTTTTCTTCATTATTTTTATTGCTTCCTTCATTTCTTCTTTTCCCAATGTGCTGAGCTGCCCCCTGCTGTCTGCTGGTGTGAGTGCATTTGTGTTTAGCTGCTTTTTCCTACCCTGTCCTTCTGTAACATCTCCGTAAGAAATGTAACGTGTAACGTCTCTGTAAGAAACGGAGAACTTTTGCACCCACAATCTCCAATTTTTTACAAGATTGCCTTGCAAGCACAGTGCTAAAGGTGGCTGCAGCTGTGCCACTTGCTTGTGTTCTGCTTGAACCGTGTTGGGCTGCTGTGTTCTGCATCAAAATTGTTACTCTGCTGTCTTCTGCTTGAACGATATTTCGCTGCTGTGCCACTTTTTTGTGTCCTGCTTGAACAGTGTTGGGCTGCTGTGTCCTGCTTGATTTGTATTTCGCTGCTGTGTCCTGCTTGTGTTTTGCATGACCGTTCTGCTTGAACAGTGTCACTTAACCTTGTTCTGTGTATTAATTGTGCTGCTGTGTTCTGCTTGATTGGTATTTCGCTGCTTTGTCCTGCTTGTGTTTTTCATCAAAATTGTTACGCTGCTGTGTCCTGCATCAAAATTGTGACTCTGCTGTCTTCTGCTTGATATTTCGCTGCTGTGCCACTTGCTTGTGTTCAGCTTGAACAGTGTTTGGCTGCTGTGTCCTGCTTGTGTTTTGCATGAAAATGATGCTGCTGTCTTCTGTATAAGTTTTTTTTGCTGCTTTGTTGCGCTTGAGCGGTGTTACGGTGATGTTCATATTCATATATAAACCTAAACCTTTTCTTTATTATTATTTTTTTCCTTAATTTCTTCTCTTCCCCCATGTGCTGAGCTGCCCCCTGCTGTAACCCTTCTAAAAAGTTTTTGCTGTGATTTCTCTCCTCCTCTCCTAACCCTGTGTTTTTTCTCTCGTTTCCATGTGTTGAGATGCCCAGTTTCAAGTGTTCCATCGGCAGACCTGGCTCTCAACACCACTCTCCTGCCCGCGGTCCGGTTCTGAGGCCTCGAATGGAGTCCACCTCACTGCATGGCTGTATTGTGACAGTGTACCTGCATGGACTTTAACATTTCACTCATGTTTTCATCTTTTTATGGCTTGACGGCACATTGGTACATTTCCTTGACACTGTTTCCACTGGCTTGCTCAAAAGAGGCTTGGACCCGGATCTCTGTAAAGCTGCTGTGTGACCACATTTGTTGTGAAAGCGCTGTATAAATAAAATTAATTTGAACTGAATACTGTATTCTGTGTGAGTTATGCTCCTCTATGCTGGTTGTGTAGTGTTATGCTACCGTATTCTGGTTGAAAGAGTAATGGTACGTTTGTTAAATGTAGAGCCATGTTGTCGTTTTGATGAAGGGCTTTCTGCTTCTGCTGCGCGTTTGTGAATCTGCAGCGCTGTGGGTCTTCTTGCCCACCGTACTTTATATTATGGCTGGACAGAACGAGACTTTTTAACCCAGCTGAAGACAAAGTGGTTGGAGGCTCGGCAGCTCTACTGCACCTGCTGTTCTAATAAAACACTACACCTCCATCGCCTGATTGATTTTTCCCTCCAAATAAAAGTCAGCTTGTAAAATCCTAAAGTCCAGCAGAAAGAATTCACTATGGAAAATGATTCTAGCGGCATTATGAGGAAAACGTCAGGTTAAACTGGTTAGAGAGGCTTTTTACTATCAGCCTTAGTGTTTTCTTATAACTACTGTTGATTCACTCATTTTACTGAAACTCGGAGCAGGAAAAAGCTGAGTTTCTGATAATATGCTGATAGTGTCTACCTTCAGACTAGTGTGTCTGATAAACACAGTTTTACTGTCACTTTTAATATAATCTTAATCAGAACACATGAATATAGAAGAAAAGTGGCTTTATGAAGGAAAATACTACAGAATCAGTGGATTTTTGACATTTTGTCCAAAATCTCTCCAGTCAAACTAGTGTTGTATGAAAATGACAGCTGACAAAAGAAATATTTTAAGATTTTAAAACAGGCTTTTGAATCATTGTTATCAGAGTATTTTAAATATCTTTTGTAAAAATATACAATGCATTCAGAAAGTATTTCATTTGTTTTCAAATTTTATGTTGATACTGTGCTAAAATAAAATAAAAATCCCATCATTCTGCATCAATACTCCATAATGAGAAAGAGAAAACAGAATTTTTAACATTTATTAAAATTAAAAACTTTTACATGGAAATTCAGACCCTTTGCTATGACACCTAAAATTTAGCTCTGGGGGTCTCCCATGTTTCTGCACCTTGATTGGAGTCCAGCTCTGGTAGGTTTATTGGACGTGTTTAAAGACACACACCTGTCTACATAAGGTCTCACAGCTGACATGAGGAGGAAGGAGCTGCCTGTAGAGATCAGAGACAGGACTGTGTGGAGGCACAGATCTGGAGAAAGGTTACAAAACAAATCTGCTGTCAAAAATCTCTGTAGAGATCTGAAAATGGCTGTCTACCGACGTCCCCATCCAACATTACGGAGAGGATCTGCAGAGAAGAAAGGCAGAAAATCCCCATATCCAGGTGAGCAAACCTTGTGGCATCTTTCCCAAGAAGACTGGAGGCTGTAATCACTGCCAAAGCTGCTTCAACTAAGTACCAAGTAAAGGGTCTGAATACTTAAGTCAAAATTGTAGTTTTTCCTTTTCAATAAATTAACAAAAAAATCTAAAACTCTGTTTTACTTTGTCATTACGGGATAAACATGGTGCCAGTGTCTAAAAGCTAAATATTTTCCTTCATAAGGCCACTTTTATTAAAGATTTATGTGTCCTGTGTCAGATTTCTCCTTTATATCTGTTATTATTTACAGTTATTAATTTAAGTTACTTTAATAAGCTTTTAAATGGTTGTAAACGCTCTGTTTTCTTAAACTAGTTCATCATTTTTAATTTAGAGAGTCAGAAAGTATTTTATTCAGGTTTAGGAGGGACTTTTATTTTGACAGAAGTTCGTTCGCTACTCCTCCACCACCACAGCCAGTTTTCTCCTCTGCTGACTGGTTGGAGGTCCTCGGCGCTTCACCTGCTCCGGCAGCGAGGACAGCTCCTCAGGGCGGTGTTCTCACTGCTGGAGGTTCTTCTGTAAAACACTGAAAAGTATCGGAGCCCAAATCCTCAGTGTCTCCTCCTGTGTTCAGTGTGTGTGTGTGAACAGGATGGTCAGCTGGGTTCTGTGTGGAGACATTTTTGATCTAGATAATAATGCAGCCTGGTTCCAGCTTCCTCCAGACTGTTTGAGAGCATACAGTGACTTATTCAGTTTACAGACAACCTTTTCACCTGGATTTGACCTCCCATCAGATCCCTCTGGTTGCTCCATACAGATCTCAGTATTAATCAGAGCGGTCAAGTAGGCTGTTGTAACGTCCATCTGGTGGAACTGAAGGTCGGACTGTGTGGTCATCTGCATCAGAGTGTGTAACGTCTGCAGTTGGAGAAAATGTCTGCTTGTGATCCACTTCCATTGCATGACTGTGTGCATGACAAGCTCTGTGGTACATTACAGACCCTGTAGTGATGGTCAGTATTGGTCAGTGTCTGGTCTTCAGTATCTGAACCAGTCAGCTGAGTACTGAGGTGCTCTCCTATCTCTCTAGTCTGCAGTGATTTAGGGTGGGTCAATGTCGCGATATGCAGTTTTACCGTCAGTAAAAACATGTTCGTCTTGTGTGGTTTAGAAAGGATCTGAGTAGGCTAACAAAATGCCCAACCGCACCAAACACTCTCTCTGATGGAGCTCTGAGTGAGCTGCTCGGACTCTCTAGGGTATGAAGGCAAAAGTCGTTGTTTTTGGTGGTGCACTACCGGCATCTCTGAGTGCATGGTTTCATCTGCTCATTGATATGACTCCTCTACAGCTGATGTCCAACATGCAGGCTTTGTCTCACAAATAGTGCATAGTGCCTTGTCTAAACTGGTTAATCTGCGTTTGGTTTTGTGACCAAAGCACCTGTTGTTGTCTCCAGCTTACGGAACAGAGAAAACATGAACGCTGCGGTGTGGTGATTGCTTGCCATTCTCTGCGGTTTGCTTGTTAATAGTGTGATATTGTCAGTTCTATGCACAACCCAAACCTTCATTTCTGAAGCTAAATGCTCAACAGCTCGTGTTTTCATTAATAGCCTTCCAGATTTCTCCATCTCCTTCCTATTTCACCCTAAAGATCTAGAGCATGTAACAGATGATCTGTAGATTGTGCTCCATTCTAGTCTTGACAATGTTGCTCAGGATCAAACAAATTTGGTAGAAAAAGCTAGCAGTGTGGTATAATGACCAGACCTGCACTCTGAAACCGATCACTTGTAGCTGTGAACGTCAACGACAAGCAGAATTAGTCTTGTAGAATGCAAAAAAATCCTAATTAAAGCCAATCATCTTTATCCTCTCTAATATATACCACTGTTGAATATGCATGTAGACTGTACATCTGTTGAACACAGACTTAAATGTTAGTCAAGGTCATTTTCCATCGTTTCCAGTTAAAAACCCTGGAATACGGAGGAGGTTTGTCAGTTACTTTTTGTTCTGTTTTGTTGGTTTGAAAACAACACTTGACCTTCAAAGCAAAAACGATGTGTCTGTTTTGTTGTCTTTTAAAATGAAACGCGTCCAAATTCTCACACTTGCTATATTTCTATTTAATTTAAGGCCATATTTCAGTTTATATTCCGCTCATTGCGCTCGGGTCTACAGCGGGAGCGGGGAACTGACGTGTATTGAAGCGTGGTTGTGAAATGCTGTTTCCATGCGGTTCTGCTTTGGAAGATCGAGACGTGATTTGACACAGAGCGTTGAGCGACCGTCCCTACTTTATAGTCTTTAATATCAGCTCTGTCTTCCTTATCTGAGCCAGTTGTTGTGATGCTTGTGCTCTCAGCTCTCTGTGTTACTGTACAGTTCTCTGTCTCACTGACCGGTGTTTGCGTTTTTGTCGCAGGAACATGGCGACCGCGGAGGGACGAGCTCACCAGACGCGTTGCAGAGAGGTCATCAAGCTTGACCCGCAGATCCAGCTGCTGTTGTAAAGGCACTCCAAAGTCCATCGATGGAGACATCATCAGGGCTTCCAGCTCTTCAGTGTTCATATATTAGAAACCTCACCCAGGTACTTCCATTTCATGTAGTTATTGTTACACATTAGTTTATTAGATTGTGTTTACCCTCGTTTACTTTGTTAACATTCTGGAAATAAAGTAAAATTATTAATGAACAATGATGTTGTAACAACTGTTTCTTTAGAAATACATCAATCAGGGTGACTCATGAGTTGATGAAAGACAAGATGAAAATGACCAATTTTATTAAACAGTTGTATGAATTTCCTGTCTACAGAGAAATAAGGGCTTAAGGGTTAAATACACACAAAAAAGTATCAAAATGGTTATCACATTGTTTAAAAATGATGGATAAACATGATTTAGAGTATTAATAAGTGGAAAATTTCATAGAGCTAATTGCTGTACATGGTATATAATAAACAATACTAGAAATGCTGAGATTAGTATACAAACTCCAATCAGTGCAACAATCTTATTTTAAAAATAATGCACAGCAAATACAGCAACAGATTTGGATAAATATAATACAGAAAAATAGATAATAGACTATAAAGTGACTTGAGAGACGTGCAGCTCTTACTCCAGTGTGAATTGTTCTCATTAGTCTGGAACACTGGCACTGTGGAGAATAATTAATGTTATTACAGAAACAATGTGGTTGTTTTGTGGGCTAGTTCTTCAGCACAGTGTGATGTACAGTTGAAACTACAAGTTTACACACACTATATAAAAAAACACATGCATTTTGTTTCACTGTCTGACATGAATTTAGAATAAACTTGACCTGTTTCAGATCAATTAGGATTACCAAAATTATTTCTTTTAAAATGTATTTGCTAAATGCCAGATTAATGAGACGGGGGGGGGGGGTATTTTTAAGGCAAGTTTTATGATTTTCTTCTAAGTCAAAAGTAAATTAAATACATTTCATTAATATTTGGGACCGTTGTCCTTAAACTGTACGATTTGGGTCAGATGTTTTTGATATCCTTCCACAAGCTTCTCACAATAGTTGGCAGGAATTTTGGCCCATTCCTCCTGACAGAACTGGTGTAACTGAGCCATGTTTGTAGGCCGACTTGCTTGCACATGTCTTTTCAGCTTTTTACATAAATTTTCAGTAGGATTGAGGTCAGGGTTTTTTTTTTGACGATTGGGTTTTGGATAGAAGAAGCAGAGCACAGGCAGACAGAGAGAGAAAAGAGGGAGGGGGGTAAAACTAAACCAGTGTCTCAGTGTGTCTCATTTCCTGCTGATCCTGACCTCGACGCCGCCCCGCCAAGAAGACCAGCACCAGCGGGAAACCAGAACCAGCCTGAAGCAGCACCCGAACAAGCGGCAGTGAGGCCACTTCCTCCACATGTCCCACCCCCAGCGTCGGGTCCCTACGCCGATGTGCAGCAGGAGCTCGAGGAGCTGGCTGCTGGACAAAGGGAGGCCAGACCACTTACATCGCCAGTAGCCTCCCATACCAGAAACCGTGATCCAGAAAGAGAACCTAACTTCAGCACACCCTTCAAGGGTCCGCCTGACCAAGGGGAAGTCTTCACTGCAGTCCAAGCCCTGAGCGGCTCTTTCCCTATGGTAGAGGTGGCTGGACCAGAGGGTCCCCTCTTAATACATCGATACTGGACTGAAAAGGACATGATGGAAACTGCCTCCAGCCTGTCTGACCCCCAACAAGTAGGAGGACGCAAGTTTGGAGGAGAATTTGAGGACTTTGTCATGCCGCCCGACCTCGAATGAGATAAAACGCATTCTGTTCCGAAAATTGGGCTCCAGCTACTGCAAGGTTGATCGAGGCTGGCCGGATAGAGATGTACGCCTGGCTGATCCCACCTACAACCCTGGAGCTAACGTTCATCCGGACCCCAATGCCCCTTATCGGAACATGATAAGAGACTTGAGAACTTGATTGGACGCAGACGAAAGGGTTATTGGGACCATTAAAAATGACACAACAAACAGGCCTTAATTGGGTTAAGTGCCTCCCCCTGGTTCTCTGGCAAAGCAGAACCAGGCCACAAAAAAGAACTGGTCTCAGTGCCTTTGAGATGGTGTTTGGCAGGCCTCCCAATACGGGATTAGGTCCACCCTCACTCGATAACCAGTTACTTGACCACTCTCTCACAGCGTTTTGCGTCTCTTTGTACGAGGCGCTTCTGTCTGTGTCTAAGCAGGTGAAAGCAGTGCTGCCGAAACCAGCTGACCAGCCCTTCCATGACCACAAGCCAGGTGATTGGGTGCTGATACGGGACCTCTGCAGACAAGGTGGAACCAGCCGAGATGGCCAACAAAGGGACACTGTATATCCTAACTGCTAAACATGATTCTGATGGCTCTGATGAAATTTAATTTAGACATAATTTAGAATTTGGAACAATGAGAATAGAGTCAAAAACGACCTCTAAGTTTCTCACTGTTTTACCAGGTATAGCTAAGTGAGCATCTGTGTTTACCACAGTATTATCATTTATATCTTTATCTATATTAGGACCATGTAGAAGGACCTCTGTTTTATCAGAATTAAGTAAAAGAAAATTGAGTCATCCAGTTTTTAATTTCTTTAATACAGTCTGTTATTCGGCTGAGACACAGGTCCTCGTTAAGTTTAGCTGATATGTAAATTTGGGTATCATCAGCATAACAGTGAAAGATAATACGGTGTTTACGGATTCTTTTACACAGCGGTAAAATATAAAGAGTATTAAACTCATTTAAAGCTATATATTCATCAGGTTTAACCCATGTCTCCAAGAGACATAGTGCATTAAGCCAATGGTCAGTAATAATGTCATTTACAATAACTGATTTAGGTGCTAGCAATCTTATATTTAACACTTCTAATTTAATGCGGTAGTTGCTGTTGCTCTGATGGACGGACAAGTTTGTATTAATTCTAATGAGGTTGTTAAAACAGTTTTTCTGGCTTTTTGGATTATAAGTTACACAGGGGACAGACACAGTCTCAATATTGAATTGTTTATTTAGCACTGTTATGAGGAAAAGACATGGAAATAGTACATGCTGAAATACAAGCAGAAAAATGGCAGGCTGAATTATTAAAATGGTATAGATCACTTACCTGGCCGGTGTGACTGGGTAGAGCCAGGTATACTGAGCATCTCAGTATACTACAGTTCCCTGTGTCCGTTAACCCCTGGACCTACAACCTTTATCTAAGGTGAAATCATTGTTTTCTAGTTCTGGCTGTGGAAGTGGGTAGAATGCTTACGAAGCGGTAAATGACTAAACAGATATTGAACGCCGGCTTCACAGTACTGTGAACTTTAAACAATGAACTTTTTAAAACTAGTAATAGTACAAAGGTCATTGTACATTCAGTGTTAAAATAATGAACTCCTTGGGACATTAAAGTGTATGATGTTCCTGGGACCATATAATATACTAATAATGTGATCACACAGCTTAACTGCTAATGCTATTATTAAACACACTGTACTACTGTACTTTCTACAAAGCTCATTGTCAAATCACTTCTTCAAATAAATCATGAGTCAAAATTGGTGTATGATGTCCCTATTTTAAGACTGAATGATGTTCCTGGGACTATATAATGTGCTAATACTGTGGTCAGTCTTTTCGAGGGAGCGAACGTTGGCTGCAACAGGCTAGGTAGCGGTGGACACGCAGCCCTAGCCTTCAGCCTAGCATGTAGCCCACCTCTCTTGCCCGCCTTGGGCACTCTGTCCATCCGCTGTGTTGTCTTCCTGAGGCCGGTGCTGCTGTACCTTGCTGACTGGTTTCGGCGGTGTCCTGGTGCAAAAGAAAATGGAAATCAGAAAGGCTTAAGGTAAGTTCATGATGAACTTTACCAAACTCCAGGAACGCCTCTCAACTGTAACTAAGCGTTCTGGAGGAGAACTGTACATGTAAAATAAATATTAAAGTTAAAATCAATAATAAATAGCATCATTTGCCAGAGGAACACACAAAGACGTCTGCCATGGTGGGAATCATCTTGGAGTTGAAGATGCAGTGCTTTGTGGGAACAGTGGTTTCTATGCAGGTGCTGATGTAGCTGGTTACTCCAGAGGCACAGTCTTCTAAGTCAGCAGTACAGCAGCAGTTCTGAACACATCCCAGTTTGCACTGTCAAAGTAGTCCTGAAGCACCAGGTCAGTTTCTTCATTCCACACAAGCTCACGTGATAATGATATTGGGGGAGGACAGTCCTCAGGTTGCTGTGGTTAAAACTGCAGACGGCAATGAACAGCACGTCCGGATGTGCGGTATCTTGTTTGCTGATTGCGTCATGCAGCAGCCCCAGCACCGTCGCTGAGTTCGCACGTGACTGAATGTAAACAGCCAGGATAAACACAGCGCTTCTTTGTGTCTGAATACGACCTGTTGTTTACAAAGACGCAGACGCTGCCGCCCCCTGCTTTTCCTGGGTGTTGCCATGTGGTCTCCGGGGTGGACGAAATGCGTTTATGCCCTCCCACAGGCCACAGATTGGAGCTAGGTGCTTGGGAATTTAATCATTATCAGATGTTTGTAAGACCTCCTGCATCTTTGATTTGCAAAACTTCATGGCTCATCCTTCTTGGCAATGTTGAGGGTATGTTTGTTTGTGTAGGAGTGAATGTAAGTGTCAAAGAGGAACAAAGAAGAAGAGACAGAGAGATGTTTATATACACTGAGCCTTAAGCTGATATTTAGAGACATATCTGTGAAGATTTTGCCGCTGTGATTTGGCATAGCCTGATGAGTATGATCCTGCAGCGAGAAAAGAGTATATACTCTTCCATTTCTTCTCCAAAGCTGTCAGGAAAAATAAAAGGAAAAATGTCAATTTAAGCACACATTAAAAATAGAATAATCTATAAGCTGTGAAAAGACAAGAAAAAATACATTCACTGGCCTGACGGTGGCGCTGCAGCAAAGCATTAAATGTTTTTATTCAATAACGTCTGACCTGTAAGTCCTACACTCAAAATGATTTATGGCTGATTCCTTGATGCCTTCCTACTTCTGCTAACTAGTCCAAGATTTTCTTTTTACCTCTCCTCACATATTTGGTATTAAAATACTTGCAATGGTCTTAATAACTAATAATTATTCAAAAAAGTAAGCCTGGAACTTTTGAACGCTTGAGCCTATTTAAACAAAATCTGTTCAGCACGTGATTTTAAGGTGTCATGTCAAGTTTAGTTTCAGATCCAATGTGATACATAAACTTATTAATAAATACACAATATCTGTCCAATACTATTAAATAAATAAACTGTATGCCTCAACATGTGGGAGAAATTAAAGGCATCAGCTAACATCACTAACTTTGTAAAATAAAATATAACAAATTATCACAGATATACATTTATTGAATTGCTATTTATTTTATTACTAAAATAAGAAATGATTGTGCAGGACTTTGGGACAGAATTTGCCTTACAATGATGAAGTATTAATAGGAGACCAGATTTTGTAATTTTCAAAAGATACTAGGCTATTCTAATATGTCTTTATATGAGATATGACTATTAACTAAATGTTATGTAGTTATGTAGATATAATAGATTATACAAAACATATAGATTTGTTATTCATGTATTTAGCAGTGTTGGCTCAGGACTTTTATTCTGAAATGTGAAGTCCAGTGAGACCAAAGGGAAGCAAGCATTGCTAATATCGGGACCAATATCCAATCCTAATATCTGATGGGTGCATCACTAGTCTCATCGGGCCTGTTGTGCTGGTTCTTTAGGTCTCATTGGGCCTGTTGTGCTGGTTCTTTAGGTCTCATTGGGCCTGTTGTGGTTGTGGCAAATCTTACAACTTAGGCCTACTTAAAGCCATAGCTGACAAATTGCATGTTTTTTTCATGGTAATTCCTACTCCATCCACTATGTGGCAGTATATTGGAAATAGGCCAGGTTACAAGTCAAAAGGAGAGGATCATTCAGTAGCAAAGAGGTTTAGCTGAGTCTCACTTCAGGCCTCATTGTAATGAAGACTGAATGAAGGAACTTTGGTTCAAATACTCATTGTAAGTTTGCAATCCTTTAATTCTTTATATATTCTATCAAGGTTTGTGTATGTTTAATGCATGAGGTTGGGTGCTGTTGTGCTTTTGCAGAAAGCTTCTCTTTTTTCTTGTTGTTTGTTTGTTTGTTTCTCTATTTGCACTCCTTACAACTAACTTGCTCTTCATATGGACATTGGGATTAGCCTGTTGTGCTTGTTTTTAGGGTCTCATTGGGCCTGTTTTCATGTTCCTAAGTTCTCATTTGTCATGTGCTTATGGTCTCATCGGGCCTGTTGTGCTGGTGCTTTAGGTCTCATCGGGCCTGTAGTGCTGGTTCTTTAGGTCTAATTGGGCCTGTTGTGGTTGTGGCATAAAACAAATCCTCCAACTTAGGCCTACTTGAAGCCATAGCATAGTGTTGAGACAAATGGCATGAGTACAGGCCCAAGACTCATTGTAAGTTTGCAATCCTTTAATTCTTTATATATTTTGTCAGTGTTTGTGTATGTTTAATGCATGAGGTTGGGTGCTGTAGTGCTTTTGCAGAAAGCTTCTCTTTTTTCTTGTTTGTTTGTTTGTGTTTCTCTATTTGCACTCCTTACAACTAACTTGCTCTTCATATGGACATTGGGATAAGCCTGTTGTGCTGGTGCTTTAGTTCTCATTGGGCCTGTTGTGCTGGTGCTTTAGGTCTCATTGGGCCTGTTGTGCTGGTGCTTTAGGTCTCATTGGGCCTGTTGTGGTTGTGGCATAAAACAAATCCTACAACTTAGGCCTACTTGAAGCCATACCTGACACCCATTCCCATCTATTCTAAGGGTAGTAGTATATTTCAGATGTGTCTCTGTACACTACAACTGACTTTGGATTTGTATGCTATCTGGATGTTTTACTGGAAGAATATTACATTACAAATTGTGAAAATCAGCATGTTTTATGTATATATTTATTATTGTTATATATTGTTTTTTATTTAAAGTGCTAAGTGCTTGCCAAACTTGACTGAGCTCCCCAAACTCAAGTGGAAATGTGCTTGTATGTACAAACGAACATTTTTTTGGCTCATTAGTAAGACAGCCCGATTCACCTTGGTGAAGTTTATCTTGCTAGCATTTTCTGAGGAGACCCTGAAAGCTGTTTATCATGAAATTCATGTGTCATACTGTCATGTGTGTCTCTTGTATGATCTTTGTTCTTTGAAATGCAGCTTCTCCTAGTCTTAGAAATATGTGGAAATAGTACCACCAGTGAAAGTGGTGAGATTTGGTATGGGGGGTGAGATTAGGCGCAGCAGTGTTAACTGAGTGTTAACTGTTTACTAGCTCTCATGTTGCTTGTTAATCATTTCTTTGTAATCTTTAATATTAGCTTTGGCTTGTTTCTTAGCCAGTGTCAATCCTTGCGCTATCTACTATGAGTGTTACTTTACATTACTTTGCTTTACTAACCTGTGTTTTTTCTCAAGAAACATGATGGCTGTGGAGAGACACTGTTAGGAAGAAGACAGACGCCAGAATCGAGGGAGCAAGCAAGCTCCACTGCTGACTGCAGGTTTGAAGTCCGGTCCTCTACCACCTAGAAAGGCTTCACCTGTGCTGCCTGGGATCTGTCTTGCTTTACGGTAACATTGAGAAGGTGCTACTCTAGGGATTATTGTCCCTACCCAGTCCCACAGGTAAGTCAGGTACGTATTTATTTACTCTATTCAAATAACTTGTTCTGCCATTTCTCTACTTGTATTAAAGTAATATTAGTATCTCTTGCTCATATTTCAAACCCTGCAGTATCGCGATGATGTCGGTGTTTGTAATCATAGATGTCAGAAAATGAGTTAAAACAATCTGAGGAACAAAAGGAAACATATGTATCAATTCTTATGAGAACCAGTGATATTACATTTAAATTTGGGTTGTACAATCTCTGGCAACTAAAGCAGTCCTTGTCAATTGTTATTACTGATAACTTAGTTCACTATGTCTAATGAGTACGTAACCCTGAATGAATCCACTGTCCCAGGTTTTAGATGTTAGTTACCCACACAGGTCTGATTTTGGTGGTGGTGTAGATGCAATTTATGGTACATTTCTGATGAAAAGCTAGATTTTGTCTGTTCCATCTACAACACTGTTTAGCTGTCTATATGTTCCTCTTCAATTTTGTCTGTCCATGTGCAACTCTGAGGCTGGCTGGCTGTCCATCTGACTATGAAACAATTCTGGCTAGCTCTCTATCCAAGAGAAACTGAGTTGTTGTTTTTTTTGTTTGTTTGTTTGTTTTGCTTTTTTTGCATTTTTGCATATTCAGTTTCTTTATATATATATATATATATATATATATATATATATATATATATATATATATATATATATATATATATATATATATATTGACTTTCTTTTTTCTCATACAGGTTTTCAGGAGCCCATGATCCCATCCCTCTATGAATGTGGATTTGGCCAACAAGAGTCTAGCCATCTGCAAATGTGTGTGGTTGTCTCCATCTGGAACTGTGGCTGGCTGGATTTCTGTAAGTGTGATTCAGGTGGGTGATCATTTAGTTTCTATACATGTATTGACTGATTTTTTTTTTTTTTTTAATCATTCAGTTTCCCAGGATCCCATGACTGACTCCCTCTCTGAAGGTGGAAACGACTAACAAAGGTCATTCCATCTGCATCTCCATTTTCAACTATATATAGCTAAATACAGCTATACAGTGTGTGCAGAATTATTAGACCGGTTGTATTTAAGAGGATTCTTTTGAACAACAACTATGTTCTCAATCAACCCAAAAGACTCATAAATATCAAAGCTTAATATTTTTGGAAGTTGGAGTGTTTTTTTTGTTTTTAGATTTGGGAGATCTTGGGAGGATATCTATTTGTGCAGGTAACTATTACTGTGCAGAATTATTAGGCAACTTAATAAAAAACAAATATATACCCATCTCACTTGTTTTTAACCAGGTAAACCAATATAACAACACACAATTTAGAAATAAACATTTCTGACATTCAAAAACAAAACCAAAAACAAATCAGTGACCAATATAGCCACCTTTCTTTACAATGACACTCAAAAGTCTTCCATCTATAGATTCTGTCAGTTGCTTGATCTGTTTACGATCAACATTGCGTGCAGCAGACACCACAGCCTCCCAGACACTGTTCAGAGAGGTGTACTGTTTTCTCTCCCTGTAGATCTCACATTTTATGAGGGACCACAGGTTCTCTATGGGGTTCAGATCAGGATGACTGACGGGTGACAAGGACACGGGTGACACGTGGCGCATGTGGCAGGGCATCCAGGAAATCACAAACTACAGGACAATGCCACTGTCCTGTGACAGTGATGCCTTCCTCCCCGATGCCCTGAATGACTTTAATGCACGGTTTGAGGCACAGAACAACACGTCGGTGAGAAAGATCACGCCCAAGCCGGACGAGAAGGTGTTGTGCCTGACTGCAGTGGACATGAGGAAAACTCTGCGCAGAGTCAACCCATGGAAAGCTGCAGGACCAGACAACATCCCCGGCAGAGTGCTGTGAGAGTGTGCAGACCAGTTGACAGATGTTCTCACGGACATCTTCAACGTGTCCTTGCGCAGCTCCACTGTCCCAACGTGCCTCAAGACCACCACCATCGTCCCCGTGCCGAAGAAGACTTTGCAACAGCTTCTTCCCCCAAGCCATCAGACTTCTCAACTCAACTCAACTTCTGAACTGATGTCTTTTCTGTTACATGCACATTCTCTCTCTCTCTCCCCAACCATTTACCCCAGATAAAAGGGGAAGCATTTTTGCACAAACCATTTGCACTAATAACTTACTACCTCACTGGACTCTATTTATTACACATTGCACAAATTTGCACACTACTGGCAATTATTTATTATTCTCTGTCTGCACTTGTGTTTTGTATGCACTGTCTATGTTGCACCATGGTCCTGGAGGAACGTTGTTTCGTTTCACTGTGTACTCTGTATGTAGTTGAAATGACAATAAAACCCACTTGACTTGACTTGACTTGAGGTGAACAAGGGGGCCATGTCATCATTTTTTCTTCTTTTAGACCCTTACTGGCCAGCCATGCTGTGGAGTATTTGGATGCATGTGATGGAGCCATTGTCCTGCATGAAAATCATGTTTTCCTTGAACGATACAGACTTCTTTCTGTACCACTGCTTGAAGGTGTCTTCCAGAAACTGACAGTAGGTCTGGGAGTTGAGCTTCACTCCATCCTCAACCCGAAAAGGTTCCACAAGTTCATCTTTGATGATACCAGCCCATGATCAGATGGATCCAGCCTCGGGCCCATGCATCTGGCCCATCAAGAGTCACTCGCATTTCATCAGTCCATAAAACCTTGAAAATAAATAAATAAATAAATTTCAGTCTTTCAGCCTTCCTTACCTTGGCCATGTCCCTGAGTATCGCACATCTTGTGCTTTTTGATACGCCAGTAACGTTGCAGCTCTGTAATATGGCAAAACTGGTGGCAAATGGCATCTTGGCAGCTTCACGCTTGATTTCTCAATTCATGGGCAGTTATTTTGCGTTATATATTTTTTTTAACACATTTCTTGCGACCCTGTTGGCTATTTGCCATGAAACGCTTGATTGTTCGTTGATCACGCTTCAAATGTTTGGCAATTTCAAGACTGCTGCATCCCTCTGCAAAATTTTTGACTTTTCAGAGTCTGTCAAATCTCTCTTCTGACCCATTTTGCCAAAGGAAAGGAAGTAGTCTAATAATTAAGCACACCTTATATAGGGTGTTGATGTCATTAGACCACACCCCTTCTCATTGCAGAGATGCACATCACCTGATTTACTTGATTGGTAGTTGGCTTTCAAGCCTATAGAGCTTGGAGTAGGACATGTATAAAAAGGATGATGTGATCAAAATACTCATTTGCTTAATAATTCTGCACACAGTGTATTCTGTCCATCTTCAACTGTGTGAGGCTGACTGTTCGTAAACAGCTTTGATACAGGTAAGTCATCATTCAGTTTCTATACACGTATTGACTTTTTTTCTTTTTTGTCGTACAGTTTCCCAGGATCCCTTTACCGACTCATTCTCTGAAGGTGGACTATCAAGGGTCTAGGGTCTGACTGTTCGTAAACAGCTGTGATACAGGTAAGTGATCATTCAGTACATGTATTGACTTTTTTTCTCTTTTTTGTCGTACAGTTTCCCAGGATCCCGTGACCGAATCCCTCTCTGAAGGTGGAAACGACTAACAAGGATTTTTCCATCTGCATCTCCATTTACAACTGTGACTGGCTGGCTGGTATTCTGTCCATCTTCAACTGTGTGAGGCTGACGGTTCGTAAACAGCTGTGATACTGGTAAGTGATTATTCAGTTTCTATACATGTATTGACTTTTTTTCTTTTTTGTCATACACTTTCCCAGGATCCCGTGACCGACTCCCTCTCTGAAGGTGGAAACGACTAACAAGGATTTCTCCATTCTCTACTATGACTGGCTGGCTGGTATTCTGTCCGTCTTCAAATGTGTGAGGCTGACTGTTCGTAAACAGCTGTGATACTGGTAAGTGATCATTTAGTACATGTATTGACTTTTTTTTTCATTTTTGTCGTACAGTTTCGCAGGATCCCATTACCGACTCCCTTTCTGAAGGTGGACTATCAAGGGTCTAGGGTCTGACCGTTTGTGAACAGCTTTGATACAGGTAAGTGATTATTCAGGTTCTATACATGTATTGACTTTTTTTTCTTTTTTGTCATACAGTTTCCCAGGATCCCGTGACCGACTCCCTCTCTGAAGGTGGAAACGACTAACAAGGATTTTTCCATCTGCATCTCCATTCCCTACTATGACTGGCTGGCTGGTATTCTGTCCATCTTCAACTGTGTGAGGCTGACTGTTCACAAACAGCTTTGATACAGGTAAGTGATCATTCAGTTTCTATACACGTATTGACTTTTTTTCTTTCTTGTCATACAATTTCCCAGGATCCCATTACCGACTCCCCCTCTGAAGGTGGACTATCAAGGGTCTAGGGTCTGACTGTTGGTAAACAGCTGTGATACTGGTAATTGATTATTCAGTACATATACTGACTTTATTTTCTTTTTTTGTCGTACACTTTCGCAGGATCCCGTTACCGACTCCCCCTCTGAAGGTGGACTATCAAGGGTCTAGGGTCTGACTGTTCGTAAACAGCTGTGATACTGGTAAGTGATCATTCAGTACATGTATTGACTTTTTTTTCTTTTTTGTCGTACAGTTTCGCAGGATCCCGTGACCGACTCCCTCTCTGAAGGTGGACTAACCAAGGTCTTTACATCTGCATCTCCATTTACAACTGTGACTGGCTGGCTGGTATTCTGTCCATCTTCAACTGTGTGAGGCTGACTGTCCGTAAACAGCTGTTATACAGGTAAGTGATCATTCAGTACATGTATTTACTTTTTTTTGTTCTTTTTTGTTGTACAGTTTCCCAGGATCCCGTGACCGACTCCCTCTCTGAAGGTGGAAACGACTAACAAGGATTTTTCCATCTGCATCTCCATTCTCTACTATGACTGGCTGGCTGGTATTCTGTCCATCTTCAACTGTGTGAGGCTGACTGTCCGTAAACAGCTGTTATAAAGGTAAGTGATCATTCAGTTTCTATACATGTATTGACTTTTTTTTTTCTTTTTTGTCGTACAGTTTCCCAGGATCCCGTGAAGGTTGAAACGACTAACAAGGATTTCTCCATCTGCATCTCCATTCTCTACTATGACTGGCTGGCAGGTATTCTGTCCATCTTGAACTGTGTGAGTCTGACTGTTCGTAATAGCTTTGATACAGGTAAGTGATCATTCAGTTTCTATACATGTATTGACTTTTTTTCTTTTTTGTCGTACAGTTTCCTAGCATCCCGTGACCGACTCCCTCTCTGAAGGTGGAAACGACTAACAAGAGTCTATCCATTTTCTTCTCACTTCACAACTCTTTATAGGTAAATACAGCTATATTCTGTCCATCTTCAGCTGTGTGAGGCTGAATGTTCGTAAACAGCTGTTATACAGGTAAGTGATTGTTTAGTTTCTGTACATGTATTGACTTTTTTTTCTTCTTGTCGTACAGTTTCCCAGGATTCCATTATCAACTCCCTCTATGAAGGTGGACATTCAAGGGTCTAGGGTCTGACTGTTGGTAAACAGCTGTGATACTGGTAAGTGATTATTCAGTACATGTATTGACTTTTTTTTCTTTTTTGTTGTACAGTTTCGCAGGATCCCATTACCGACTCCCTCTATGAAGGTGGACAATCAAGGGTCTAGGGTCTGACTGTTGGTAAACAGCTGAGATACTGGTAAGTGATTATTCAGTACATATACTGACTTTTTTTTCTTTTTTGTCGTACATTTTCCCAGGATTCCATTACTGACTCCCTCTCTGAAGGTGGACTATCAAGGGTCTAGGGTCTGAGTGTTCGTAAATAGCTGTGATACAGGTAAGTGATCATTCAGTACATGTATTGACTTTTTTTTTTTCTTTTATCGTACAGTTTCGCAGGATCCCATTACCGACTCCCTCTATGAAGGTGGACAATCAAGGGTCTAGGGTCTGACTGTTGGTAAACAGCTGTGATACTGGTAAGTGATTATTAGGGTAAGTGATTATTCAGTACATATACTGACTTTATTTTCTTTTTTGTTGTACAGTTTCGCAGGATCCTGTTACCGACTCCCTCTCTGAAGGTGGACTAACCAAGGTCTTTATATCTGCATCTCCATTTACAACTGACTGGCTGGCTGGTATTCTGTCCATCTTCAACTGTGTGAGGCTGACTGTCCGAAAAGAGCTGTTATACAGGTAAGTGATCATTCAGTTTCTATACACGTATTGACTTTTTTTTTTTTTTTTTCTTTTTTGTCGTACAGTTTCCCAGGATCCTGTGAAGGTTGAAAAGACTAACAAGGATTTCTCCATCTGCATCTCCATTCTCTACTATGACTGGCTGGCAGGTATTCTGTCCATCTTGAACTGTGTGAGTCTGACTGTTCGTAATAGCTTTGATACAGGTAAGTGATTATTCAGTTTCTATACATGTATTGACTTTTTTTTTTTTTGTGTTATACAGTTTCCCAGGATCCCGTGACCGAATCTCTCACTGAAGGTGGAAACGAATAACAAGGATTTTTCCATCTGCATCTCCATTCTCTACTATGACTGGCTGGCTGGCTGGTATTCTGTCCGTCTTGAAATGTGTGAGTTTGACTGTTCGTAATAGCTTTGATACAGGTAAGTGATTATTCAGTTTCTATACATGTATTGACTTTTTTTTCTTTTTTGTCGTACAGTTTCCTAGGATCCCGTGACCGACTCCCTCTCTGAAGGTGGAAACGACTAACAAGAGTCTATACATTTTCTTCTCACTTCACAACTCTATATAGGTAAATACAGCTATATTCTGTCCATCTTCAGCTGTGTGAGGCTGAATGTTCGTAAACAGCTGTTATACAGGTAAGTGATTGTTCAGTTTCTATACATGTATTGACTTTTTTTTCTTTTTGTCGTACAGTTTCCCAGGATTCCATTATCAACTCCCTCTCTGAAGGTGGACTATCAAGGGTCTAGGGTCTGAGTGTTCGTGAACAGCTGTGATACAGGTAAGTGATCATTCAGTACATGTATTGACTTTTTTTTTTTCTTTTTTGTTGTACAGTTTCCCAGGATCCCGTGACTCCCTCTCTGAAGGTGGAAACGACATACAAGGATTTTTCCATCTGCATCTCCATTCTCTACTATGACTGGCTGGCTGGTATTCTGTCCATATTCAACTGTGTGAGGCTGACTGTTCGCAAACAGCTTTGATACAGGTAAGTGATCATTCAGTTTCTATACATGTATTGACTTTTTTTTTCTTTTTTGTCGTACAGTTTCCCAGGATCCCGTGACCGACTCCCTCTATGAAGGTGGACAATCAAGGGTCTAGGGTCTGACTGTTGGTAAACAGCTGTGATACTGGTAAGTGATTTTTCAGTACATGTACTGACTTTATTTTCTTTTTTGTCGTACAGTTTCGCAGGATCCTATTACCGACTCCCTCTCTGAAGGTGGACAATCAAGGGTCTAGGGTCTAACTTTTGGTAAACAGCTGTGATACTGGTAAGTGATTATTCAGTACATATACTGACTTTTTTTTCTTTTTTCTTGTACAGTTTCGCAGGATCCTATTACCGACTCCCTCTCTGAAGGTGGACTATCAAGGGTCTGACTGTTGGTAAACAGCTGTGATACTGGTAAGTGATTATTCAGTACATATACTGACTTTTTGTTCTTTTTTGTCGTACAGTTTCCCAGGATTCCATTACTTCCTCCCTCTCTGAAGGTGGACTATCAAGGGTCTAGGGTCTGAGTGTTCGTAAACAGCTTTGATACAAGTAAGTGCTTATTCAGTTTCTATAGACGTATTGACTTTTTTTCTTTCTTGTCATACAATTTCCCAGGATCCCATTTCGGACTCCCCCTCTGAAGGTGGACTATCAAAGGTCTAGGGTCTGACTGTTCGTAAACAGCTTTGATACAAGTAAGTGATTATTCAGTTTCTATACATGTATTGACTTTTTTTCTTTTTTGTCGTACAGTTTCCCAGGATCCCGTGACCGACTCCCTCTCTGAAGGTGGAAACGACTAACAAGTGTCTATCCATTTTCTTTTCACTTCACAACTCTATATAGGTAAATACAGCTATATTCTGTCCATCTTCAGCTGTGTGAGGCTGAATGTTCTTAAACAGCTGTTATACAGGTAAGTGACTGTTCAGTTTCTATACATGTATTGACTTTTTTTTTTTCTTTTTGTCGTACAGTTTCCCAGGATTCCATTATCAACTCCCTCTATGAAGGTGGACAATCAAGGGTCTAGGGTCTGACTGTTGGTAAACAGCTGTGATACTGGTAAGTGATTATTCAGTACATATACTGACTTTTTTTTCTTTTTTGTCGTACAGTTTCCCAGGATTCCATTACTGACTCCCTCTCTGAAGGTGGACAATCAAGGGTCTAGGGTCTGACTGTTCGTAAACAGCTGTGATACAGGTAAGTGATCATTCAGTTTCTATACACGTACTGACTTTCTTTTCTTTTTTATTGTACAGTTTCGCAGGATCCTGTTATCGACTCCCTCTCTGAAGGTGGACTATCAAGGGTCTAGGGTCTGAGTGTTCGTGAACAGCTTTGATACAGGTAAGTGATCATTCATTACATGTATTGACTTTTTTTTTTCTTTTTTGTCGTACAGTTTCGCAGGATCCCATTACCGACTCCCTCTATGAAGGTGGACAATCAAGGGTCTAGGGTCTGACTGTTGGTAAACAGCTGTGATACTGGTAAGTGATTATTCAGTACATATACTAACTTTTTTTTTCTTTTTTGTTGTACAGTTTCGCAGGATCCCGTGCCCGACTCCCTCTATGAAGGTGGACAATCAAGGGTCTAGGGTCTGACTGTTGGTAAACAGCTGTGATACTGGTAAGTGATTATTCAGTACATATACTGACTTTTTTTTCTTTTTTGTCGTACATTTTCCCAGGATTCCATTACTGACTCCCTCTCTGAAGGTGGACTATCAAGGGTCTAGGGTCTGAGTGTTCGTAAACAGCTGTGATACAGGTAAGTGATCATTCAGTATATGTATTGACTTTTTTTTTTCTTTTGTCGTACAGTTTCGCAGGATCCCATTACCGACTCCCTCTATGAAGGTGGACAATCAAGGGTCTAGGGTCTGACTGTTGGTAAACAGCTGTGATACTGGTAAGTGATTATTCAGTACATATACTGACTTTTTTTTCTTTTTTCTTGTACACTTTCGCAGGACCCGGTTACCGACTCCCTCTCTGAAGGTGCACTATCAAGGGTCTAGGGTCTGACTGTTCGTAAACAGCTTTGATACAAGTAAGTGATTATTCAGTTTCTATACACGTATTGACTTTTTTTCTTTCTTGTCATACAATTTCCCAGGATCCCATTTCGGACTCCCCCTCTGAAGGTGGACTATCAAGGGTCTAGGGTCTGACTGTTCGTAAACAGCTGTGATACTGGTAAGTGATTATTCAGTACATGTATTGACTTTTTTTTTCTTTTGTCGTACAGTTTCGCAGGATCCCATTACCGACTCCCTCTATGAAGGTGGACAATCAAGGGTCTAGGGTCTGACTGTTGGTAAACAGCTGTGATACTGGTAAGTGATTATTCAGTACATATACTGACTTTTTTTTCTTTTTTCTTGTACAGTTTCGCAGGATCCTGTTACCGACTCCCTCTCTGAAGGTGGACTATCAAGGGTCTAGGGTCTGAGTTTTCGTGAACAGCTGTGATACAGGTAAGTGATCATTCAGTACATGTATTGACTTTTTTTTTCTTTTTTGTCGTACAGTTTCGAAGGATCCCATTACCGACTCCCTTTATGAAGGTGGACAATCAAGGGTCTAGGGTCTAACTTTTGGTAAACAGCTGTGATACTGGTAAGTGATTATTCAGTACATATACTGACTTTCTTTTCTTTTTTCTTGTACAGTTTCGCAGGATCCCATTACCGACTCCCTTTATGAAGGTGGACAATCAAGGGTCTAGGGTCTAACTTTTGGTAAACAGCTGTGATACTGGTAAGTGATTATTCAGTACATATACTGACTTTCTTTTCTTTTTTCTTGTACAGTTTCGCAGGATCCCATTACCGACTCCCTCTATGAAGGTGGACAATCAAGGGTCTAGGGTCTGACTGTTGGTAAACAGCTGTGATACTGGTAAGTGATTATTCAGTACATATACTAACTTTTTTTTCTTTTTTGTTGTACAGTTTCGCAGGATCCCGTGACCGACTCCCTCTATGAAGGTGGACTATCAAGGGTCTAGGGTCTGACTGTTGGTAAACAGCTGTGATACTGGTAAGTGATTATTCAGTACATATACTGACTTTATTTTTTGTTGTACAGTTTCGCAGGATCCTGTTACCGACTCCCTCTCTGAAGGTGGACTATCAAGGGTCTAGGGTCTGAGTGTTCGTGAACAGCTGTGATACAGGTAAGTGATCTTTCAGTACATGTATTGACTTTTTTTTTTCTTTTGTCGTACAGTTTCGCAGGATCCCATTACCGACTCCCTCTCTGAAGGTGGACAATCAAGGGTCTAGGATCTGACTGTTCGTAAACAGCTTTGATACAAGTAAGTGATTATTCAGTTTCTATAGACGTATTGACTTTTTTTCTTTCTTGTCATACAATTTCCCAGGATCCCATTTCGGACTCCCCCTCTGAAGGTGGACTATCAAGGGTCTAGGGTCTGACTGTTCGTAAACAGCTGTGATACTGGTAAGTGATCATTCAGTACATTTATTGACTTTTTTTTTCTTTTTTGTCGTACAGTTTCGCAGGATCCTGTTACCGACTCCCTCTCTGAAGGTGGACTATCAAGGGTCTAGGGTCTGACTGTTGGTAAACAGCTGTGATACTGGTAAGTGATTATTCAGTACATATACTGACTTTTTTTTCTTTTTTGTCGTACAGTTTCCCAGGATTCCATTACTGACTCCCTCTCTGAAGGTGGACTATCAAGGATCTAGGGTCTGAGTGTTCGTAAACAGCTGTGATACAGGTAAGTGATCATTCAGTATATGTATTGACTTTTTTTTTTCTTTTGTCGTACAGTTTCGCAGGATCCCATTACCGACTCCCTCTATGAAGGTGGACAATCAAGGGTCTAGGGTCTGACTGTTGGTAAACAGCTGTGATACTGGTAAGTGATTATTCAGTACATATACTGAGTTTTTTTTTCTTTTTTCTTGTACACTTTCGCAGGATCCTGTTACCGACTCCCTCTCTGAAGGTGCACTATCAAGGGTCTATGGTCTGACTGTTCGTAAAAAGCTTTGATACAGGTAAGTGATCATTCAGTTTCTATACACGTACTGACTTTTTTTTTCTTTTTTGTCATACAGTTTCCCAGGATTCTATTACCGACTCCCTCTCTGAAGGTGGACTATCAAGGGTCTAGGGTCTGAGTGTTCGTAAACAGCTGTGATACAGGTAAGTGATCATTCAGTATATGTATTGACTTTTTTTTTTCTTTTGTCGTACAGTTTCGCAGGATCCCATTACCGACTCCCTCTATGAAGGTGGACAATCAAGGGTCTAGGGTCTGACTGTTGGTAAACAGCTGTGATACTGGTAAGTGATTATTCAGTACATATACTGACTTTATTTTCTTTTTTGTTGTACAGTTTCGCAGGATCCTGTTACCGACTCCCTCTATGAAGGTGGACTATCAAGGGTCTAGGGTCTGACTGTTGGTAAACAGCTGTGATACTGGTAAGTGATTATTCAGTACATATACTGACTTTATTTTCTATTTTGTTGTACAGTTTCGCAGGATCCTGTTACCGACTCCCTCTATGAAGGTGGACTATCAAGGGTCTAGGGTCTGACTGTTGGTAAACAGCTGTGATACTGGTAAGTGATTATTCAGTACATATACTGACTTTATTTTCTATTTTGTCATACAGTTTCGCAGGATCCTGTTACCGACTCCCTCTCTGAAGGTGGACTATCAAGGGTCTAGGGTCTGACTGTTCGTAAACAGCTTTGATACAAGTAAGTGATTATTCAGTTTCTATAGACGTATTGACTTTTTTTCTTTCTTGTCATACAATTTCCCAGGATCCCATTTCGGACTCCCCCTCTGAAGGTGGACTATCAAGGGTCTAGGGTCTGAGTGTTCGTGAACAGCTGTGATACTGGTAAGTGATCATTCAGTACATGTATTGACACTTTTTTTCTTTTGTCGTACATTTTCGCAGGATCCCATTACTGACTCCCTCTATGAAGGTGGACAATCAAGGGTCTAGGGTCTGACTGTTGGTAAACAGTTGTGATACTGGTAAGTGATTATTCAGTACATATACTGACTTTTTTTTCTTTTTTCTTGTACAGTTTCGCAGGATCCTGTTATCGACTCCCTCTCTGAAGGTGGACTATCAAGGGTCTAGGGTCTGAGTGTTCGTGAACAGCTGTGATACAGGTAAGTGATCATTCAGTACATGTATTTTTTTTTTTTTTTTTCTTTTTTGTCGTACAGTTTCGCAGGATCCTGTTACCGACTCCCTCTCTGAAGGTGGACTATCAAGGGTCTAGGGTCTGACTGTTCGTAAACAGCTTTGATACAAGTAAGTGATTATTCAGTTTCTATAGACGTATTGACTTTTTTTCTTTCTTGTCATACAATTTCCCAGGATCCCATTTCGGACTCCCCCTCTGAAGGTGGACTATCAAGGGTCTAGGGTCTGACTGTTCGTAAACAGCTGTGATACTGGTAAGTGATCATTCAGTACATGTATTGACACTTTTTTTCTTTTGTCGTACATTTTCGCAGGATCCCATTACCGACTCCCTCTATGAAGGTGGACAATCAAGGGTCTAGGGTCTGACTGTTGGTAAACAGTTGTGATACTGGTAAGTGATTATTCAGTACATATACGGACTTTTTTTTTTTTTTCTTGTACGGTTTTGCAGGATCCTGTTATCGACTCCCTCTCTGAAGGTGGACTATCAAGGGTCTAGGGTCTGAGTGTTCGTGAACAGCTGTGATACAGGTAAGTGATCATTCAGTACATGTATTGACTTTTTTTTTTCTTTTTTGTCGTACAGTTTCGCAGGATCCCATTACCGACTCCCTCTATGAAGGTGGACAATCAAGGGTCTAGGGTCTGACTGTTGGTAAACAGCTGTGATACTGGTAAGTGATTATTCAGTACATATACTGACTTTATTTTCTATTTTGTTGTACAGTTTCGCAGGATCCTGTTACCGACTCCCTCTATGAAGGTGGACTATCAAGGGTCTAGGGTCTGACTGTTGGTAAACAGCTGTGATACTGGTAAGTGATTTTTCAGTACATATACTGACTTTATTTTCTATTTTGTCATACAGTTTCGCAGGATCCTGTTACCGACTCCCTCTCTGAAGGTGGACTATCAAGGGTCTAGGGTCTGACTGTTCGTAAACAGCTTTGATACAAGTAAGTGATTATTCAGTTTCTATAGACGTATTGACTTTTTTTCTTTCTTGTCATACAATTTCCCAGGATCCCATTTCGGACTCCCCCTCTGAAGGTGGACTATCAAGGGTCTAGGGTCTGAGTGTTCGTGAACAGCTGTGATACTGGTAAGTGATCATTCAGTACATGTATTGACACTTTTTTTCTTTTGTCGTACATTTTCGCAGGATCCCATTACTGACTCCCTCTATGAAGGTGGACAATCAAGGGTCTAGGGTCTGACTGTTGGTAAACAGTTGTGATACTGGTAAGTGATTATTCAGTACATATACTGACTTTTTTTTCTTTTTTCTTGTACAGTTTCGCAGGATCCTGTTTTCGACTCCCTGTCTGAAGGTGGACTATCAAGGGTCTAGGGTCTGAGTGTTCGTGAACAGCTGTGATACAGGTAAGTGATCATTCAGTACATGTATTTTTTTTTTTTTTTTCTTTTTTGTCGTACAGTTTCGCAGGATCCTGTTACCGACTCCCTCTCTGAAGGTGGACTATCAAGGGTCTAGGGTCTGACTGTTCGTAAACAGCTTTGATACAAGTAAGTGATTATTCAGTTTCTATAGACGTATTGACTTTTTTTCTTTCTTGTCATACAATTTCCCAGGATCCCATTTCGGACTCCCCCTCTGAAGGTGGACTATCAAGGGTCTAGGGTCTGACTGTTCGTAAACAGCTGTGATACTGGTAAGTGATCATTCAGTACATGTATTGACACTTTTTTTCTTTTGTCGTACATTTTCGCAGGATCCCATTACCGACTCCCTCTATGAAGGTGGACAATCAAGGGTCTAGGGTCTGACTGTTGGTAAACAGTTGTGATACTGGTAAGTGATTATTCAGTACATATACTGACTTTTTTTTTTTTTTCTTGTACGGTTTCGCAGGATCCTGTTATCGACTCCCTCTCTGAAGGTGGACTATCAAGGGTCTAGGGTCTGAGTGTTCGTGAACAGCTGTGATACAGGTAAGTGATCATTCAGTACATGTATTGACTTTTTTTTTTCTTTTTTGTCGTACAGTTTCGCAGGATCCCATTACCGACTCCCTCTATGAAGGTGGACAATCAAGGGTCTAGGGTCTGACTGTTGGTAAACAGCTGTGATACTGGTAAGTGATTATTCAGTACATATACTGACTTTTTTTTCTTTTTTCTTGTACACTTTCGCAGGACCCTGTTACCGACTCCCTCTCTGAAGGTGCACTATCAAGGGTCTAGGGTCTGACTGTTCGTAAACAGCTTTGATACAAGTAAGTGATTATTCAGTTTCTATACACGTATTGACTTTTTTTCTTTGTTGTCATACAATTTCCCAGGATCCCATTTCCGACTCCCCCTCTGAAGGTGGACTATCAAGGGTCTAGGGTCTGAGTGTTCGTGAACAGCTGTGATACAGGTAAGTGATCATTCAGTACATGTATTGACTTTATTTTTTTCTTTTTTGTCGTACAGTTTCGCAGGATCCCATTACCGACTCCCTCTATGAAGGTGGAAAATCAAGGGTCTAGGGTCTGACTGTTGGTAAACAGCTGTGATACTGGTAAGTGATTATTCAGTACATATACTAACTTGTTTTTTCTTTTTTGTTGTACAGTTTCGCAGGATCCCGTGACCGACTCCCTCTATGAAGGTGGACAATCAAGGGTCTAGGGTCTGACTGTTGGTAAACAGCTGTGATACTGGTAAGTGATTATTCAGTACATATACTGACTTTATTTTCTTTTTTGTTGTACAGTTTCGCAGGATCCTGTTACCGACTCCTTCTCTGAAGGTGGACTATCAAGGGTCTAGGGTCTGAGTGTTCGTGAACAGCTGTGATACTGGTAAGTGATCATTCAGTACATGTATTGACTTTTTTTTTTTCATTTTTGTCGTACAGTTTCGCAGGATCCCATTTCCGACTCCCTTTATGAAGGTGGACAATCAAGGGTGTAGGGTCTGACTTTTGGTAAACAGCTGTGATACTGGTAAGTGATTATTCAGTACATATACTGACTTTATTTTCTTTTTTGTTGTACAGTTTCGCAGGATCCTGTTACCGACTCCTTCTCTGAAGGTGGACTATCAAGGGTCTAGGGTCTGAGTGTTCGTGAACAGCTGTGATACTGGTAAGTGATCATTCAGTACATGTATTGACTTTTTTTTTTCATTTTTGTCGTACAGTTTCGCAGGATCCCATTTCCGACTCCCTTTATGAAGGTGGACAATCAAGGGTGTAGGGTCTGACTTTTGGTAAACAGCTGTGATACTGGTAAGTGATTATTCAGTACATATACTGACTTTTTTTTCTTTTTTCTTGTACAGTTTCGCAGGATCCTGTTATCGACTCCCTCTCTGAAGGTGGACTATCAAGGGTCTAGGGTCTGAGTGTTCGTGAACAGCTGTGATACAGGTATGTGATCATTCAGTACATGTATTGACTTTTTTTTTTTCTTTTTTGTCGTACAGTTTCGCAGGATCCCGTGACCGACTCCCTCTATGAAGGTGGACAATCAAGGGTCTAGGGTCTGACTGTTCGTAAACAGCTTTGATACTGGTAAGTGATCATTCAGTTTCTATACACGTACTGACTTTTTTTTTCTTTTTTGTCATACAGTTTCCCAGGATTCTATTACCGACTCCCTCTCTGAAGGTGGACTATCAAGGGTCTAGGGTCTGAGTGTTTGTAAACAGCTGTGATACAGGTAAGTGATCATTCAGTTTCTATACATGTATTGACTTTTTTTTCTTTTTGTCGTACAGTTTCCCAGGATTCCATTATCAACTCCCTCTGTGAAGGTGGACAATCAAGGGTCTAGGGTCTGACTGTTGGTAAACAGCTGTGATACTGGTAAGTGATTATTCAGTACATATACTGAGTTTTTTTTCTTTTTTGTCGTACAGTTTCCCAGGATTCCATTACTGACTCCCTCTCTGAAGGTGGACTATCAAGGGTCTAGGGTCTGAGTGTTCGTGAACAGCTGTGATACAGGTAAGTGATCATTCAGTACATGTATTGACTTTTTTTTTTTCTTTTTTGTTGTACAGTTTCGCAGGATCCCATTACCGACTCCCTCTCTGAAGGTGGACAATCAAGGGTCTAGGGTCTGACTGTTGGTAAAGAGCTGTGATACTGGTAAGTGATTATTCAGTACATATACTGACTTTATTTTCTTTTTTGTTGTACAGTTTCGCAGGATCCTGTTACCGACTCCTTCTCTGAAGGTGGACTATCAAGGGTCTAGGGTCTGAGTGTTCGTGAACAGCTGTGATACTGGTAAGTGATCATTCAGTACATGTATTGACTTTTTTTTTTCATTTTTGTCGTACAGTTTCGCAGGATCCCATTTCCGACTCCCTTTATGAAGGTGGACAATCAAGGGTGTAGGGTCTGACTTTTGGTAAACAGCTGTGATACTGGTAAGTGATTATTCAGTACATATACTGACTTTTTTTTCTTTTTTCTTGTACAGTTTCGCAGGATCCTGTTATCGACTCCCTCTCTGAAGGTGGACTATCAAGGGTCTAGGGTCTGAGTGTTCGTGAACAGCTGTGATACAGGTAAGTGATCATTCAGTACATGTATTGACTTTTTTTTTTCTTTTTTGTCGTACAGTTTCGCAGGATCCCGTGACCGACTCCCTCTATGAAGGTGGACAATCAAGGGTCTAGGGTCTGACTGTTCGTAAACAGCTTTGATACTGGTAAGTGATCATTCAGTTTCTATACACGTACTGACTTTTTTTTTCTTTTTTGTCATACAGTTTCCCAGGATTCTATTACCGACTCCCTCTCTGAAGGTGGACTATCAAGGGTCTAGGGTCTGAGTGTTCGTAAACAGCTGTGATACAGGTAAGTGATCATTCAGTTTCTATACATGTATTGACTTTTTTTTCTTTTTGTCGTACAGTTTCCCAGGATTCCATTATCAACTCCCTCTATGAAGGTGGACAATCAAGGGTCTAGGGTCTGACTGTTGGTAAACAGCTGTGATACTGGTAAGTGATTATTCAGTACATATACTGAGTTTTTTTTCTTTTTTGTCGTACAGTTTCCCAGGATTCCATTACTGACTCCCTCTCTGAAGGTGGACTATCAAGGGTCTAGGGTCTGAGTGTTCGTGAACAGCTGTGATACAGGTAAGTGATCATTCAGTACATGTATTGACTTTTTTTTTTCTTTTTTGTTGTACAGTTTCCTAGGATCCCGTGACCGACTCCCTCTCTGAATGTGGAAACGACTAACAAGAGTTTATCCATTTTCTTCTCACTTCACAACTCTATATAGGTAAATACAGCTATATTCTGTCCATCTTCAGCTGTGTGAGGCTGAATGTTCGTAAACAGCTGTTATACAGGTAAGTGATTGTTCAGTTTCTATACACGTTCTGACTTTTTTCTTTTTTGTCGTACAGTTTCCCAGGATTCCATTACCGACTCCCTCTCTGAAGGTGGACTATCAAGGGTCTAGGGTCTGACTGTTGGTAAAGAGCTGTGATACTGGTAAGTGATTATTCAGTATATATACTGACTTTTTTCTTGTACAGTTTTGCAGGATCCTGTTACCGACTCCCTCTCTGAAGGTGGACAATCAAGGGTCTAGGGTCTGACTGTTGGTAAACAGCTGTGATACAGGTAAGTGATCATTCAGTACATGTATTGACTTTTTTTTTTCTTTTTTGTTGTACAGTTTCGCAGGATCCCATTACCGACTCCCTCTATGAAGGTGGACTATCAAGGGTCTAGGGTCTGACTGTTGGTAAAGAGCTGTGATACTGGTAAGTGATTATTCAGTATATATACTGACTTTTTTTTCCATTTTTCTTGTACAGTTTTGCAGGATCCTGTTACCGACTCCCTCTCTGAAGGTGGACTATCAAGGGTCTAGGGTCTGAGTGTTCGTGAACAGCTGTGATACAGGTAAGTGATCATTCAGTACATGTATTTTTTTTTTTTTTTTTCTTTTTTGTCGTACAGTTTCGCAGGATCCTGTTACCGACTCCCTCTCTGAAGGTGGACTATCAAGGGTCTAGGGTCTGACTGTTCATAAACAGCTTTGATACAAGTAAGTGATTATTCAGTTTCTATAGACGTATTGACTTTTTTTCTTTCTTGTCATACAATTTCCCAGGATCCCATTTCGGACTCCCCCTCTGAAGGTGGACTATCAAGGGTCTAGGGTCTGACTGTTGGTAAACAGTTGTGATACTGGTAAGTGATTATTCAGTACATATACTGACTTTTTTTTTTTTTCTTGTACGGTTTCGCAGGATCCTGTTATCGACTCCCTCTCTGAAGGTGGACTATCAAGGGTCTAGGGTCTGAGTGTTCGTGAACAGCTGTGATACAGGTAAGTGATCATTCAGTACATGTATTGACTTTTTTTTTTCTTTTTTGTCGTACAGTTTCGCAGGATCCCATTACCGACTCCCTCTATGAAGGTGGACAATCAAGGGTCTAGGGTCTGACTGTTGGTAAACAGCTGTGATACTGGTAAGTGATTATTCAGTACATATACTGACTTTTTTTTCTTTTTTCTTGTACACTTTCGCAGGACCCTGTTACCGACTCCCTCTCTGAAGGTGCACTATCAAGGGTCTAGGGTCTGACTGTTCGTAAACAGCTTTGATACAAGTAAGTGATTATTCAGTTTCTATACACGTATTGACTTTTTTTCTTTGTTGTCATACAATTTCCCAGGATCCCATTTCGGACTCCCCCTCTGAAGGTGGACTATCAAGGGTCTAGGGTCTGAGTGTTCGTGAACAGCTGTGATACAGGTAAGTGATCATTCAGTACATGTATTGACTTTATTTTTTTCTTTTTTGTCGTACAGTTTCGCAGGATCCCATTACCGACTCCCTCTATGAAGGTGGAAAATCAAGGGTCTAGGGTCTGACTGTTGGTAAACAGCTGTGATACTGGTAAGTGATTATTCAGTACATATACTAACTTGTTTTTTCTTTTTTGTTGTACAGTTTCGCAGGATCCCGTGACCGACTCCCTCTATGAAGGTGGACAATCAAGGGTCTAGGGTCTGACTGTTGGTAAACAGCTGTGATACTGGTAAGTGATTATTCAGTACATATACTGACTTTATTTTCTTTTTTTGTTGTACAGTTTCGCAGGATCCTGTTACCGACTCCTTCTCTGAAGGTGGACTATCAAGGGTCTAGGGTCTGAGTGTTCGTGAACAGCTGTGATACTGGTAAGTGATCATTCAGTACATGTATTGACTTTTTTTTTTCATTTTTGTCGTACAGTTTCGCAGGATCCCATTTCCGACTCCCTTTATGAAGGTGGACAATCAAGGGTGTAGGGTCTGACTTTTGGTAAACAGCTGTGATACTGGTAAGTGATTATTCAGTACATATACTGACTTTTTTTTCTTTTTTCTTGTACAGTTTCGCAGGATCCTGTTATCGACTCCCTCTCTGAAGGTGGACTATCAAGGGTCTAGGGTCTGAGTGTTCGTGAACAGCTGTGATACAGGTAAGTGATCATTCAGTACATGTATTGACATTTTTTTTTCTTTTTTGTCGTACAGTTTCGCAGGATCCCGTGACCGACTCCCTCTATGAAGGTGGACAATCAAGGGTCTAGGGTCTGACTGTTCGTAAACAGCTTTGATACTGGTAAGTGATCATTCAGTTTCTATACACGTACTGACTTTTTTTTTCTTTTTTGTCATACAGTTTCCCAGGATTCTATTACCGACTCCCTCTCTGAAGGTGGACTATCAAGGGTCTAGGGTCTGAGTGTTCGTAAACAGCTGTGATACAGGTAAGTGATCATTCAGTTTCTATACATGTATTGACTTTTTTTTCTTTTTGTCGTACAGTTTCCCAGGATTCCATTATCAACTCCCTCTAGGAAGGTGGACTATCAAGGGTCTAGGGTCTGACTGTTGGTAAACAGCTGTGATACTGGTAAGTGATTATTCAGTACATATACTGAGTTTTTTTTCTTTTTTGTCGTACAGTTTCCCAGGATTCCATTACTGACTCCCTCTCTGAAGGTGGACTATCAAGGGTCTAGGGTCTGAGTGTTCGTGAACAGCTGTGATACAGGTAAGTGATCATTCAGTACATGTATTGACTTTTTTTTTTCTTTTTTGTTGTACAGTTTCGCAGGATCCCATTACCGACTCCCTCTCTGAAGGTGGACAATCAAGGGTCTAGGGTCTGACTGTTGGTAAATAGCTGTGATACTGGTAAGTGATTATTCAGTGTATATATACTAACTTTTTTTTCTTTTTTGTTGTACAGTTTCGCAGGATCCTTTTACCGACTCCCTCTATGAAGGTGGACAATCAAGGGTCTAGGGTCTGACTGTTGGTAAACAGCTGTGATACTGGTAAGTGATTATTCAGTACATGTGCTGACTTTTTTTTCTTTTTTGTCGTACAGTTTCCCAGGATTCCATTACTGACTCCCTCTCTGAAGGTGGACTATCAAGGGTCTAGGGTCTGAGTGTTCGTAAACAGCTGTGATACAGGTAAGTGATCATTCAGTACATGTATTGACTTTTTTTCTTTTCTTTTGTCGTACAGTTTCGCAGGATCCCATTACCAACTCCCTCTATGAAGGTGGACAATCAAGGGTCTAGGGTCTGACTGTTGGTAAACAGCTGTGATACTGGTAAGTGATTATTCAGTACATATACTGACTTTTTTTTCTTTTTTGTTGTACACTTTCGCAGGAGGTGGGAAATCCTTACTCCAAACCCGGTCCTTGGAGGAATCACTGTCTCCGTGTTTAGTTTGTTCTTTCTGCTTTCTATCACTTTCTAGCGCTTTTCCTCGTAACTGCTTTTAGATTGTGTTTACAGTCCACAGGTTTATTAAAAAAGCGGAGTACCCCACAACAACAACTTTATTTCGGTGCCTAAATCAGCTGAAAGCGGTAAGTTTGTGTTTTATTATGGCTGTTGCTGGGCTTTTTGAGTGTGAGAAGTGTGGCATGTTTAGTCTAGACCCTTTTCCCACCGCTAGTGATAATGATAGTGTTTGCACTAAATGTGAGTTAGTTAGCTCTCTGGTGGAAAAGGTGGACCAGTTAGAGGTGTGCATCATGGGGTTACTGAAGGATAGAGAGCAAGAGTTGCCCCCCGTTGCCTCAGGGAGAGCTAGCACCCCCCCCACTCCGGCGTTAGAGCCCTCACAGCTGTGATACTGGTAAGTGATCATTCAGTACATGTATTGACACTTTTTTTCTTTTGTCGTACATTTTCGCAGGATCCCATTACCGACTCCCTCTATGAAGGTGGACAATCAAGGGTCTAGGGTCTGACTGTTGGTAAACAGTTGTGATACTGGTAAGTGATTATTCAGTACATATACGGACTTTTTTTTTTTTTTTCTTGTACGGTTTCGCAGGATCCTGTTATCGACTCCCTCTCTGAAGGTGGACTATCAAGGGTCTAGGGTCTGAGTGTTCGTGAACAGCTGTGATACAGGTAAGTGATCATTCAGTACATGTATTGACTTTTTTTTTTCTTTTTTGTCGTACAGTTTCGCAGGATCCCATTACCGACTCCCTCTATGAAGGTGGACAATCAAGGGTCTAGGGTCTGACTGTTGGTAAACAGCTGTGATACTGGTAAGTGATTATTCAGTACATATACTGACTTTATTTTCTATTTTGTTGTACAGTTTCGCAGGATCCTGTTACCGACTCCCTCTATGAAGGTGGACTATCAAGGGTCTAGGGTCTGACTGTTGGTAAACAGCTGTGATACTGGTAAGTGATTTTTCAGTACATATACTGACTTTATTTTCTATTTTGTCATACAGTTTCGCAGGATCCTTTTACCGACTCCCTCTCTGAAGGTGGACTATCAAGGGTCTAGGGTCTGACTGTTCGTAAACAGCTTTGATACAAGTAAGTGATTATTCAGTTTCTATAGACGTATTGACTTTTTTTCTTTCTTGTCATACAATTTCCCAGGATCCCATTTCGGACTCCCCCTCTGAAGGTGGACTATCAAGGGTCTAGGGTCTGAGTGTTCGTGAACAGCTGTGATACTGGTAAGTGATCATTCAGTACATGTATTGACACTTTTTTTCTTTTGTCGTACATTTTCGCAGGATCCCATTACTGACTCCCTCTATGAAGGTGGACAATCAAGGGTCTAGGGTCTGACTGTTGGTAAACAGTTGTGATACTGGTAAGTGATTATTCAGTACATATACTGACTTTTTTTTCTTTTTTCTTGTACAGTTTCGCAGGATCCTGTTTTCGACTCCCTCTCTGAAGGTGGACTATCAAGGGTCTAGGGTCTGAGTGTTCGTGAACAGCTGTGATACAGGTAAGTGATCATTCAGTACATGTATTTTTTTTTTTTTTTTCTTTTTTGTCGTACAGTTTCGCAGGATCCTGTTACCGACTCCCTCTCTGAAGGTGGACTATCAAGGGTCTAGGGTCTGACTGTTCGTAAACAGCTTTGATACAAGTAAGTGATTATTCAGTTTCTATAGACGTATTGACTTTTTTTCTTTCTTGTCATACAATTTCCCAGGATCCCATTTCGGACTCCCCCTCTGAAGGTGGACTATCAAGGGTCTAGGGTCTGACTGTTCGTAAACAGCTGTGATACTGGTAAGTGATCATTCAGTACATGTATTGACACTTTTTTTCTTTTGTCGTACATTTTCGCAGGATCCCATTACCGACTCCCTCTATGAAGGTGGACAATCAAGGGTCTAGGGTCTGACTGTTGGTAAACAGTTGTGATACTGGTAAGTGATTATTCAGTACATATACTGACTTTTTTTTTTTTTTTCTTGTACGGTTTCGCAGGATCCTGTTATCGACTCCCTCTCTGAAGGTGGACTATCAAGGGTCTAGGGTCTGAGTGTTCGTGAACAGCTGTGATACAGGTAAGTGATCATTCAGTACATGTATTGACTTTTTTTTTTCTTTTTTGTCGTACAGTTTCGCAGGATCCCATTACCGACTCCCTCTATGAAGGTGGACAATCAAGGGTCTAGGGTCTGACTGTTGGTAAACAGCTGTGATACTGGTAAGTGATTATTCAGTACATATACTGACTTTTTTTTCTTTTTTCTTGTACACTTTCGCAGGACCCTGTTACCGACTCCCTCTCTGAAGGTGCACTATCAAGGGTCTAGGGTCTGACTGTTCGTAAACAGCTTTGATACAAGTAAGTGATTATTCAGTTTCTATACACGTATTGACTTTTTTTCTTTGTTGTCATACAATTTCCCAGGATCCCATTTCGGACTCCCCCTCTGAAGGTGGACTATCAAGGGTCTAGGGTCTGAGTGTTCGTGAACAGCTGTGATACAGGTAAGTGATCATTCAGTACATGTATTGACTTTATTTTTTTCTTTTTTGTCGTACAGTTTCGCAGGATCCCATTACCGACTCCCTCTATGAAGGTGGAAAATCAAGGGTCTAGGGTCTGACTGTTGGTAAACAGCTGTGATACTGGTAAGTGATTATTCAGTACATATACTAACTTGTTTTTTCTTTTTTGTTGTACAGTTTCGCAGGATCCCGTGACCGACTCCCTCTATGAAGGTGGACAATCAAGGGTCTAGGGTCTGACTGTTGGTAAACAGCTGTGATACTGGTAAGTGATTATTCAGTACATATACTGACTTTATTTTCTTTTTTGTTGTACAGTTTCGCAGGATCCTGTTACCGACTCCTTCTCTGAAGGTGGACTATCAAGGGTCTAGGGTCTGAGTGTTCGTGAACAGCTGTGATACTGGTAAGTGATCATTCAGTACATGTATTGACTTTTTTTTTTTCATTTTTGTCGTACAGTTTCGCAGGATCCCATTTCCGACTCCCTTTATGAAGGTGGACAATCAAGGGTGTAGGGTCTGACTTTTGGTAAACAGCTGTGATACTGGTAAGTGATTATTCAGTACATATACTGACTTTATTTTCTTTTTTGTTGTACAGTTTCGCAGGATCCTGTTACCGACTCCTTCTCTGAAGGTGGACTATCAAGGGTCTAGGGTCTGAGTGTTCGTGAACAGCTGTGATACTGGTAAGTGATCATTCAGTACATGTATTGACTTTTTTTTTTCATTTTTGTCGTACAGTTTCGCAGGATCCCATTTCCGACTCCCTTTATGAAGGTGGACAATCAAGGGTGTAGGGTCTGACTTTTGGTAAACAGCTGTGATACTGGTAAGTGATTATTCAGTACATATACTGACTTTTTTTTCTTTTTTCTTGTACAGTTTCGCAGGATCCTGTTATCGACTCCCTCTCTGAAGGTGGACTATCAAGGGTCTAGGGTCTGAGTGTTCGTGAACAGCTGTGATACAGGTATGTGATCATTCAGTACATGTATTGACTTTTTTTTTTTCTTTTTTGTCGTACAGTTTCGCAGGATCCCGTGACCGACTCCCTCTATGAAGGTGGACAATCAAGGGTCTAGGGTCTGACTGTTCGTAAACAGCTTTGATACTGGTAAGTGATCATTCAGTTTCTATACACGTACTGACTTTTTTTTTCTTTTTTGTCATACAGTTTCCCAGGATTCTATTACCGACTCCCTCTCTGAAGGTGGACTATCAAGGGTCTAGGGTCTGAGTGTTCGTAAACAGCTGTGATACAGGTAAGTGATCATTCAGTTTCTATACATGTATTGACTTTTTTTTCTTTTTGTCGTACAGTTTCCCAGGATTCCATTATCAACTCCCTCTGTGAAGGTGGACAATCAAGGGTCTAGGGTCTGACTGTTGGTAAACAGCTGTGATACTGGTAAGTGATTATTCAGTACATATACTGAGTTTTTTTTCTTTTTTGTCGTACAGTTTCCCAGGATTCCATTACTGACTCCCTCTCTGAAGGTGGACTATCAAGGGTCTAGGGTCTGAGTGTTCGTGAACAGCTGTGATACAGGTAAGTGATCATTCAGTACATGTATTGACTTTTTTTTTTCTTTTTTGTTGTACAGTTTCGCAGGATCCCATTACCGACTCCCTCTCTGAAGGTGGACAATCAAGGGTCTAGGGTCTGACTGTTGGTAAAGAGCTGTGATACTGGTAAGTGATTATTCAGTACATATACTGACTTTATTTTCTTTTTTGTTGTACAGTTTCGCAGGATCCTGTTACCGACTCCTTCTCTGAAGGTGGACTATCAAGGGTCTAGGGTCTGAGTGTTCGTGAACAGCTGTGATACTGGTAAGTGATCATTCAGTACATGTATTGACTTTTTTTTTTCATTTTTGTCGTACAGTTTCGCAGGATCCCATTTCCGACTCCCTTTATGAAGGTGGACAATCAAGGGTGTAGGGTCTGACTTTTGGTAAACAGCTGTGATACTGGTAAGTGATTATTCAGTACATATACTGACTTTTTTTTCTTTTTTCTTGTACAGTTTCGCAGGATCCTGTTATCGACTCCCTCTCTGAAGGTGGACTATCAAGGGTCTAGGGTCTGAGTGTTCGTGAACAGCTGTGATACAGGTAAGTGATCATTCAGTACATGTATTGACTTTTTTTTTTCTTTTTTGTCGTACAGTTTCGCAGGATCCCGTGACCGACTCCCTCTATGAAAGTGGACAATCAAGGGTCTAGGGTCTGACTGTTCGTAAACAGCTTTGATACTGGTAAGTGATCATTCAGTTTCTATACACGTACTGACTTTTTTTTTCTTTTTTGTCATACAGTTTCCCAGGATTCTATTACCGACTCCCTCTCTGAAGGTGGACTATCAAGGGTCTAGGGTCTGAGTGTTCGTAAACAGCTGTGATACAGGTAAGTGATCATTCAGTTTCTATACATGTATTGACTTTTTTTTCTTTTTGTCGTACAGTTTCCCAGGATTCCATTATCAACTCCCTCTATGAAGGTGGACAATCAAGGGTCTAGGGTCTGACTGTTGGTAAACAGCTGTGATACTGGTAAGTGATTATTCAGTACATATACTGAGTTTTTTTTTCTTTTTTGTCGTACAGTTTCCCAGGATTCCATTACTGACTCCCTCTCTGAAGGTGGACTATCAAGGGTCTAGGGTCTGAGTGTTCGTGAACAGCTGTGATACAGGTAAGTGATCATTCAGTACATGTATTGATTTTTTTTTTTCTTTTTTGTTGTACAGTTTCCTAGGATCCCGTGACCGACTCCCTCTCTGAATGTGGAAACGACTAACAAGAGTTTATCCATTTTCTTCTCACTTCACAACTCTATATAGGTAAATACAGCTATATTCTGTCCATCTTCAGCTGTGTGAGGCTGAATGTTCGTAAACAGCTGTTATACAGGTAAGTGATTGTTCAGTTTCTATACACGTTCTGACTTTTTTCTTTTTTGTCGTACAGTTTCCCAGGATTCCATTACCGACTCCCTCTCTGAAGGTGGACTATCAAGGGTCTAGGGTCTGACTGTTGGTAAAGAGCTGTGATACTGGTAAGTGATTATTCAGTATATATACTGACTTTTTTCTTGTACAGTTTTGCAGGATCCTGTTACCGACTCCCTCTCTGAAGGTGGACAATCAAGGGTCTAGGGTCTGACTGTTGGTAAACAGCTGTGATACAGGTAAGTGATCATTCAGTACATGTATTGACTTTTTTTTTTCTTTTTTGTTGTACAGTTTCGCAGGATCCCATTACCGACTCCCTCTATGAAGGTGGACTATCAAGGGTCTAGGGTCTGACTGTTGGTAAAGAGCTGTGATACTGGTAAGTGATTATTCAGTATATATACTGACTTTTTTTTCCATTTTTCTTGTACAGTTTTGCAGGATCCTGTTACCGACTCCCTCTCTGAAGGTGGACTATCAAGGGTCTAGGGTCTGACTGTTCATAAACAGCTTTGATACAAGTAAGTGATTATTCAGTTTCTATAGACGTATTGACTTTTTTTCTTTCTTGTCATACAATTTCCCAGGATCCCATTTCGGACTCCCCCTCTGAAGGTGGACTATCAAGGGTCTAGGGTCTGACTGTTGGTAAACAGTTGTGATACTGGTAAGTGATTATTCAGTACATATACTGACTTTTTTTTTTTTTCTTGTACGGTTTCGCAGGATCCTGTTATCGACTCCCTCTCTGAAGGTGGACTATCAAGGGTCTAGGGTCTGAGTGTTCGTGAACAGCTGTGATACAGGTAAGTGATCATTCAGTACATGTATTGACTTTTTTTTTTCTTTTTTGTCGTACAGTTTCGCAGGATCCCATTACCGACTCCCTCTATGAAGGTGGACAATCAAGGGTCTAGGGTCTGACTGTTGGTAAACAGCTGTGATACTGGTAAGTGATTATTCAGTACATATACTGACTTTTTTTTCTTTTTTCTTGTACACTTTCGCAGGACCCTGTTACCGACTCCCTCTCTGAAGGTGCACTATCAAGGGTCTAGGGTCTGACTGTTCGTAAACAGCTTTGATACAAGTAAGTGATTATTCAGTTTCTATACACGTATTGACTTTTTTTCTTTGTTGTCATACAATTTCCCAGGATCCCATTTCGGACTCCCCCTCTGAAGGTGGACTATCAAGGGTCTAGGGTCTGAGTGTTCGTGAACAGCTGTGATACAGGTAAGTGATCATTCAGTACATGTATTGACTTTATTTTTTTCTTTTTTGTCGTACAGTTTCGCAGGATCCCATTACCGACTCCCTCTATGAAGGTGGAAAATCAAGGGTCTAGGGTCTGACTGTTGGTAAACAGCTGTGATACTGGTAAGTGATTATTCAGTACATATACTAACTTGTTTTTTCTTTTTTGTTGTACAGTTTCGCAGGATCCCGTGACCGACTCCCTCTATGAAGGTGGACAATCAAGGGTCTAGGGTCTGACTGTTGGTAAACAGCTGTGATACTGGTAAGTGATTATTCAGTACATATACTGACTTTATTTTCTTTTTTGTTGTACAGTTTCGCAGGATCCTGTTACCGACTCCTTCTCTGAAGGTGGACTATCAAGGGTCTAGGGTCTGAGTGTTCGTGAACAGCTGTGATACTGGTAAGTGATCATTCAGTACATGTATTGACTTTTTTTTTTCATTTTTGTCGTACAGTTTCGCAGGATCCCATTTCCGACTCCCTTTATGAAGGTGGACAATCAAGGGTGTAGGGTCTGACTTTTGGTAAACAGCTGTGATACTGGTAAGTGATTATTCAGTACATATACTGACTTTTTTTTCTTTTTTCTTGTACAGTTTCGCAGGATCCTGTTATCGACTCCCTCTCTGAAGGTGGACTATCAAGGGTCTAGGGTCTGAGTGTTCGTGAACAGCTGTGATACAGGTAAGTGATCATTCAGTACATGTATTGACTTTTTTTTTTCTTTTTTGTCGTACAGTTTCGCAGGATCCCGTGACCGACTCCCTCTATGAAGGTGGACAATCAAGGGTCTAGGGTCTGACTGTTCGTAAACAGCTTTGATACTGGTAAGTGATCATTCAGTTTCTATACACGTACTGACTTTTTTTTTCTTTTTTGTCATACAGTTTCCCAGGATTCTATTACCGACTCCCTCTCTGAAGGTGGACTATCAAGGGTCTAGGGTCTGACTGTTGGTAAACAGCTGTGATACTGGTAAGTGATTATTCAGTACATGTGCTGACTTTTTTTTCTTTTTTGTCGTACAGTTTCCCAGGATTCCATTACTGACTCCCTCTCTGAAGGTGGACTATCAAGGGTCTAGGGTCTGAGTGTTCGTAAACAGCTGTGATACTGGTAAGTGATTATTCAGTACATGTGCTGACTTTTTTTTCTTTTTTGTCGTACAGTTTCCCAGGATTCCATTACTGACTCCCTCTCTGAAGGTGGACTATCAAGGGTCTAGGGTCTGAGTGTTCGTAAACAGCTGTGATACAGGTAAGTGATCATTCAGTACATGTATTGACTTTTTTTCTTTTCTTTTGTCGTACAGTTTCGCAGGATCCCATTACCAACTCCCTCTATGAAGGTGGACAATCAAGGGTCTAGGGTCTGACTGTTGGTAAACAGCTGTGATACTGGTAAGTGATTATTCAGTACATATACTGACTTTTTTTTCTTTTTTGTTGTACACTTTCGCAGGATCCTGTTACCGACTCCCTCTCTGAAGGTGCACTATCAAGGGTCTAGGGTCTGACTGTTCGTAAACAGCTTTGATACAAGTAAGTGATCATTCAGTTTCTATACACGTAATGATTTTTTTTTTCTTTTTTGTTATACAGTTTCCCAGGATTCTATTACCGACTCCCTCTCTGAAGGTGGACTATCAAGGGTCTAGGGTCTGACTGTTCGTGAACAGCTGTGATACAGGTAAGTGATTATTCAGTTTCTATACACGTATTGACTTTTTTTTTCTTTTTTGTCGTACAGTTTCCCAGGATCCTGTGAAGGTTGAAACGACTAACAAGGATTTCTCCATCTGCATCTCCATTCTCTACTATGACTGGCTGGCAGGTATTCTGTCCATCTATAACTGTGTGAGTCTGACTGTTCGTAATAGCTTTAATACAGGTAAGTGATCATTCAGTTTCTATACATGTATTGACTCTTTTTTCTTTTTTCTCGTACAGTTTCCTAGGATCCCGTGACCGACTCCCTCTCTGAATGTGGAAACGACTAACAAGAGTCTATCCATTTTCTTCTCACTTCACAACTCTATATAGGTAAATACAGCTATATTCTGTCCATCTTCAGCTGTGTGAGGCTGAATGTTCGTAAACAGCTGTTATACAGGTAAGTGATTGTTCAGTTTCTATACACGTTCTGACTTTTTTCTTTTTTGTCGTACAGTTTCCCAGGATTCCATTACCGACTCCCTCTCTGAAGGTGGACTATCAAGGGTCTAGGGTCTGACTGTTGGTAAAGAGCTGTGATACTGATAAGTGATTATTCAGTATATATACTGACTTTTTTCTTGTACAGTTTTGCAGGATCCTGTTACCGACTCCCTCTCTGAAGGTGGACAATCAAGGGTCTAGGGTCTGACTGTTGGTAAACAGCTGTGATACAGGTAAGTGATCATTCAGTACATGTATTGACTTTTTTTTTTCTTTTTTGTTGTACAGTTTCGCAGGATCCTATTACCGACTCCCTCTATGAAGGTGGACAATCAAGGGTCTAGGGTCTGACTGTTGGTAAACAGCTGTAATACTGGTAAGTGATTATTCAGTGTATATATACTAACTTTTTTTTCTTTTTTGTTGTACAGTTTCGCAGGATCCTGTTACCGACTCCCTCTATGAAGGTGGACAATCAAGGGTCTAGGGTCTGAATGTTGGTAAACAGCTGTGATACTGGTAAGTGATCATTCAGTATATGTATTGACTTTTTTTTCTTTTTTGTCGTACAGTTTCCCAGGATTCCATTACCGACTCCCTCTCTGAAGGTGGACTATCAAGGGTCTAGGGTCTGACTGTTGGTAAAGAGCTGTGATACTGGTAAGTGATTATTCAGTATATATACTGACTTTTTTTTCCATTTTTCTTGTACAGTTTTGCAGGATCCTGTTACCGACTCCCTCTCTGAAGGTGGACTATCAAGGGTCTAGGGTCTGACTGTTCGTAAACAGCTTTGATACAAGTAAGTGATTATTCAGTTTCTATAGACGTATTGACTTTTTTTCTTTCTTGTCATACAATTTCCCAGGATCCCATTTCGGACTCCCCCTCTGAAGGTGGACTATCAAGGGTCTAGGGTCTGAGTGTTCGTGAACAGCTGTGATACTGGTAAGTGATCATTCAGTACATGTATTGACACTTTTTTTCTTTTGTCGTACATTTTCGCAGGATCCCATTACTGACTCCCTCTATGAAGGTGGACAATCAAGGGTCTAGGGTCTGACTGTTGGTAAACAGTTGTGATACTGGTAAGTGATTATTCAGTACATATACTGACTTTTTTTTCTTTTTTCTTGTACAGTTTCGCAGGATCCTGTTATCGACTCCCTCTCTGAAGGTGGACTATCAAGGGTCTAGGGTCTGAGTGTTCGTGAACAGCTGTGATACAGGTAAGTGATCATTCAGTACATGTATTTTTTTTTTTTTTTTTTTCTTTTTTGTCGTACAGTTTCGCAGGATCCTGTTACCGACTCCCTCTCTGAAGGTGGACTATCAAGGGTCTAGGGTCTGACTGTTCGTAAACAGCTTTGATACAAGTAAGTGATTATTCAGTTTCTATAGACGTATTGACTTTTTTTCTTTCTTGTCATACAATTTCCCAGGATCCCATTTCGGACTCCCCCTCTGAAGGTGGACTATCAAGGGTCTAGGGTCTGAGTGTTCGTGAACAGCTGTGATACAGGTAAGTGATCATTCAGTACATGTATTGACTTTTTTTTTTCTTTTTTGTCGTACAGTTTCGCAGGATCCCATTACCGACTCCCTCTATGAAGGTGGACAATCAAGGGTCTAGGGTCTGACTGTTGGTAAACAGCTGTGATACTGGTAAGTGATTATTCAGTACATATACTGACTTTTTTTTCTTTTTTCTTGTACACTTTCGCAGGACCCTGTTACCGACTCCCTCTCTGAAGGTGCACTATCAAGGGTCTAGGGTCTGACTGTTCGTAAACAGCTTTGATACAAGTAAGTGATTATTCAGTTTCTATACACGTATTGACTTTTTTTCTTTGTTGTCATACAATTTCCCAGGATCCCATTTCGGACTCCCCCTCTGAAGGTGGACTATCAAGGGTCTAGGGTCTGAGTGTTCGTGAACAGCTGTGATACAGGTAAGTGATCATTCAGTACATGTATTGACTTTATTTTTTTCTTTTTTGTCGTACAGTTTCGCAGGATTCCATTACCGACTCCCTCTATGAAGGTGGAAAATCAAGGGTCTAGGGTCTGACTGTTGGTAAACAGCTGTGATACTGGTAAGTGATTATTCAGTACATATACTAACTTGTTTTTTCTTTTTTGTTGTACAGTTTCGCAGGATCCCGTGACCGACTCCCTCTATGAAGGTGGACAATCAAGGGTCTAGGGTCTGACTGTTGGTAAACAGCTGCGATACTGGTAAGTGATTATTCAGTACATATACTGACTTGTTTTTTCTTTTTTGTTGTACAGTTTCGCAGGATCCTGTTACCGACTCCTTCTCTGAAGGTGGACTATCAAGGGTCTAGGGTCTGAGTGTTCGTGAACAGCTGTGATACTGGTAAGTGATCATTCAGTACATGTATTGACTTTTTTTTTTTCATTTTTGTCGTACAGTTTCGCAGGATCCCATTTCCGACTCCCTTTATGAAGGTGGACAATCAAGGGTGTAGGGTCTGACTTTTGGTAAACAGCTGTGATACTGGTAAGTGATTATTCAGTACATATACTGACTTTATTTTCTTTTTTGTTGTACAGTTTCGCAGGATCCTGTTACCGACTCCTTCTCTGAAGGTGGACTATCAAGGGTCTAGGGTCTGAGTGTTCGTGAACAGCTGTGATACTGGTAAGTGATCATTCAGTACATGTATTGACTTTTTTTTTTCATTTTTGTCGTACAGTTTCGCAGGATCCCATTTCCGACTCCCTTTATGAAGGTGGACAATCAAGGGTGTAGGGTCTGACTTTTGGTAAACAGCTGTGATACTGGTAAGTGATTATTCAGTACATATACTGACTTTTTTTTCTTTTTTCTTGTACAGTTTCGCAGGATCCTGTTATCGACTCCCTCTCTGAAGGTGGACTATCAAGGGTCTAGGGTCTGAGTGTTCGTGAACAGCTGTGATACAGGTATGTGATCATTCAGTACATGTATTGACTTTTTTTTTTTCTTTTTTGTCGTACAGTTTCGCAGGATCCCGTGACCGACTCCCTCTATGAAGGTGGACAATCAAGGGTCTAGGGTCTGACTGTTCGTAAACAGCTTTGATACTGGTAAGTGATCATTCAGTTTCTATACACGTACTGACTTTTTTTTTCTTTTTTGTCATACAGTTTCCCAGGATTCTATTACCGACTCCCTCTCTGAAGGTGGACTATCAAGGGTCTAGGGTCTGAGTGTTCGTAAACAGCTGTGATACAGGTAAGTGATCATTCAGTTTCTATACATGTATTGACTTTTTTTTCTTTTTGTCGTACAGTTTCCCAGGATTCCATTATCAACTCCCTCTGTGAAGGTGGACAATCAAGGGTCTAGGGTCTGACTGTTGGTAAACAGCTGTGATACTGGTAAGTGATTATTCAGTACATATACTGAGTTTTTTTTCTTTTTTGTCGTACAGTTTCCCAGGATTCCATTACTGACTCCCTCTCTGAAGGTGGACTATCAAGGGTCTAGGGTCTGAGTGTTCGTGAACAGCTGTGATACAGGTAAGTGATCATTCAGTACATGTATTGACTTTTTTTTTTCTTTTTTGTTGTACAGTTTCGCAGGATCCCATTACCGACTCCCTCTCTGAAGGTGGACAATCAAGGGTCTAGGGTCTGACTGTTGGTAAAGAGCTGTGATACTGGTAAGTGATTATTCAGTACATATACTGACTTTATTTTCTTTTTTGTTGTACAGTTTCGCAGGATCCTGTTACCGACTCCTTCTCTGAAGGTGGACTATCAAGGGTCTAGGGTCTGAGTGTTCGTGAACAGCTGTGATACTGGTAAGTGATCATTCAGTACATGTATTGACTTTTTTTTTTCATTTTTGTCGTACAGTTTCGCAGGATCCCATTTCCGACTCCCTTTATGAAGGTGGACAATCAAGGGTGTAGGGTCTGACTTTTGGTAAACAGCTGTGATACTGGTAAGTGATTATTCAGTACATATACTGACTTTTTTTTCTTTTTTCTTGTACAGTTTCGCAGGATCCTGTTATCGACTCCCTCTCTGAAGGTGGACTATCAAGGGTCTAGGGTCTGAGTGTTCGTGAACAGCTGTGATACAGGTAAGTGATCATTCAGTACATGTATTGACTTTTTTTTTTCTTTTTTGTCGTACAGTTTCGCAGGATCCCGTGACCGACTCCCTCTATGAAAGTGGACAATCAAGGGTCTAGGGTCTGACTGTTCGTAAACAGCTTTGATACTGGTAAGTGATCATTCAGTTTCTATACACGTACTGACTTTTTTTTTCTTTTTTGTCATACAGTTTCCCAGGATTCTATTACCGACTCCCTCTCTGAAGGTGGACTATCAAGGGTCTAGGGTCTGAGTGTTCGTAAACAGCTGTGATACAGGTAAGTGATCATTCAGTTTCTATACATGTATTGACTTTTTTTTCTTTTTGTCGTACAGTTTCCCAGGATTCCATTATCAACTCCCTCTATGAAGGTGGACAATCAAGGGTCTAGGGTCTGACTGTTGGTAAACAGCTGTGATACTGGTAAGTGATTATTCAGTACATATACTGAGTTTTTTTTCTTTTTTGTCGTACAGTTTCCCAGGATTCCATTACTGACTCCCTCTCTGAAGGTGGACTATCAAGGGTCTAGGGTCTGAGTGTTCGTGAACAGCTGTGATACAGGTAAGTGATCATTCAGTACATGTATTGACTTTTTTTTTTCTTTTTTGTTGTACAGTTTCCTAGGATCCCGTGACCGACTCCCTCTCTGAATGTGGAAACGACTAACAAGAGTTTATCCATTTTCTTCTCACTTCACAACTCTATATAGGTAAATACAGCTATATTCTGTCCATCTTCAGCTGTGTGAGGCTGAATGTTCGTAAACAGCTGTTATACAGGTAAGTGATTGTTCAGTTTCTATACACGTTCTGACTTTTTTCTTTTTTGTCGTACAGTTTCCCAGGATTCCATTACCGACTCCCTCTCTGAAGGTGGACTATCAAGGGTCTAGGGTCTGACTGTTGGTAAAGAGCTGTGATACTGGTAAGTGATTATTCAGTATATATACTGACTTTTTTCTTGTACAGTTTTGCAGGATCCTGTTACCGACTCCCTCTCTGAAGGTGGACAATCAAGGGTCTAGGGTCTGACTGTTGGTAAACAGCTGTGATACAGGTAAGTGATCATTCAGTACATGTATTGACTTTTTTTTTTCTTTTTTGTTGTACAGTTTCGCAGGATCCCATTACCGACTCCCTCTATGAAGGTGGACTATCAAGGGTCTAGGGTCTGACTGTTGGTAAAGAGCTGTGATACTGGTAAGTGATTATTCAGTATATATACTGACTTTTTTTTCCATTTTTCTTGTACAGTTTTGCAGGATCCTGTTACCGACTCCCTCTCTGAAGGTGGACTATCAAGGGTCTAGGGTCTGAGTGTTCGTGAACAGCTGTGATACAGGTAAGTGATCATTCAGTACATGTATTTTTTTTTTTTTTTTCTTTTTTGTCGTACAGTTTCGCAGGATCCTGTTACCGACTCCCTCTCTGAAGGTGGACTATCAAGGGTCTAGGGTCTGACTGTTCATAAACAGCTTTGATACAAGTAAGTGATTATTCAGTTTCTATAGACGTATTGACTTTTTTTCTTTCTTGTCATACAATTTCCCAGGATCCCATTTCGGACTCCCCCTCTGAAGGTGGACTATCAAGGGTCTAGGGTCTGACTGTTGGTAAACAGTTGTGATACTGGTAAGTGATTATTCAGTACATATACTGACTTTTTTTTTTTTTCTTGTACGGTTTCGCAGGATCCTGTTATCGACTCCCTCTCTGAAGGTGGACTATCAAGGGTCTAGGGTCTGAGTGTTCGTGAACAGCTGTGATACAGGTAAGTGATCATTCAGTACATGTATTGACTTTATTTTTTTCTTTTTTGTCGTACAGTTTCGCAGGATCCCATTACCGACTCCCTCTATGAAGGTGGAAAATCAAGGGTCTAGGGTCTGACTGTTGGTAAACAGCTGTGATACTGGTAAGTGATTATTCAGTACATATACTAACTTGTTTTTTCTTTTTTGTTGTACAGTTTCGCAGGATCCCGTGACCGACTCCCTCTATGAAGGTGGACAATCAAGGGTCTAGGGTCTGACTGTTGGTAAACAGCTGTGATACTGGTAAGTGATTATTCAGTACATATACTGACTTTATTTTCTTTTTTGTTGTACAGTTTCGCAGGATCCTGTTACCGACTCCTTCTCTGAAGGTGGACTATCAAGGGTCTAGGGTCTGAGTGTTCGTGAACAGCTGTGATACTGGTAAGTGATCATTCAGTACATGTATTGACTTTTTTTTTTCTTTTTTGTCGTACAGTTTCGCAGGATCCCGTGACCGACTCCCTCTATGAAGGTGGACAATCAAGGGTCTAGGGTCTGACTGTTCGTAAACAGCTTTGATACTGGTAAGTGATCATTCAGTTTCTATACACGTACTGACTTTTTTTTTCTTTTTTGTCATACAGTTTCCCAGGATTCTATTACCGACTCCCTCTCTGAAGGTGGACTATCAAGGGTCTAGGGTCTGAGTGTTCGTAAACAGCTGTGATACAGGTAAGTGATCATTCAGTTTCTATACATGTATTGACTTTTTTTTCTTTTTGTCGTACAGTTTCCCAGGATTCCATTATCAACTCCCTCTAGGAAGGTGGACTATCAAGGGTCTAGGGTCTGACTGTTGGTAAACAGCTGTGATACTGGTAAGTGATTATTCAGTACATATACTGAGTTTTTTTTCTTTTTTGTCGTACAGTTTCCCAGGATTCCATTACTGACTCCCTCTCTGAAGGTGGACTATCAAGGGTCTAGGGTCTGAGTGTTCGTGAACAGCTGTGATACAGGTAAGTGATCATTCAGTACATGTATTGACTTTTTTTTTTCTTTTTTGTTGTACAGTTTCGCAGGATCCCATTACCGACTCCCTCTCTGAAGGTGGACAATCAAGGGTCTAGGGTCTGACTGTTGGTAAACAGCTGTGATACTGGTAAGTGATTATTCAGTGTATATATACTAACTTTTTTTTCTTTTTTGTTGTACAGTTTCGCAGGATCCTTTTACCGACTCCCTCTATGAAGGTGGACAATCAAGGGTCTAGGGTCTGACTGTTGGTAAACAGCTGTGATACTGGTAAGTGATTATTCAGTACATGTGCTGACTTTTTTTTCTTTTTTGTCGTACAGTTTCCCAGGATTCCATTACTGACTCCCTCTCTGAAGGTGGACTATCAAGGGTCTAGGGTCTGAGTGTTCGTAAACAGCTGTGATACAGGTAAGTGATCATTCAGTACATGTATTGACTTTTTTTCTTTTCTTTTGTCGTACAGTTTCGCAGGATCCCATTACCAACTCCCTCTATGAAGGTGGACAATCAAGGGTCTAGGGTCTGACTGTTGGTAAACAGCTGTGATACTGGTAAGTGATTATTCAGTACATATACTGACTTTTTTTTCTTTTTTGTTGTACACTTTCGCAGGATCCTGTTACCGACTCCCTCTCTGAAGGTGCACTATCAAGGGTCTAGGGTCTGACTGTTCGTAAACAGCTTTGATACAAGTAAGTGATCATTCAGTTTCTATACACGTAATGATTTTTTTTTTCTTTTTTGTTATACAGTTTCCCAGGATTCTATTACCGACTCCCTCTCTGAAGGTGGACTATCAAGGGTCTAGGGTCTGACTGTTCGTGAACAGCTGTGATACAGGTAAGTGATTATTCAGTTTCTATACACGTATTGACTTTTTTTTTCTTTTTTGTCGTACAGTTTCCCAGGATCCTGTGAAGGTTGAAACGACTAACAAGGATTTCTCCATCTGCATCTCCATTCTCTACTATGACTGGCTGGCAGGTATTCTGTCCATCTATAACTGTGTGAGTCTGACTGTTCGTAATAGCTTTAATACAGGTAAGTGATCATTCAGTTTCTATACATGTATTGACTTTTTTTTCTTTTTTCTCGTACAGTTTCCTAGGATCCCGTGACCGACTCCCTCTCTGAATGTGGAAACGACTAACAAGAGTCTATCCATTTTCTTCTCACTTCACAACTCTATATAGGTAAATACAGCTATATTCTGTCCATCTTCAGCTGTGTGAGGCTGAATGTTCGTAAACAGCTGTTATACAGGTAAGTGATTGTTCAGTTTCTATACACGTTCTGACTTTTTTCTTTTTTGTCGTACAGTTTCCCAGGATTCCATTACCGACTCCCTCTCTGAAGGTGGACTATCAAGGGTCTAGGGTCTGACTGTTGGTAAAGAGCTGTGATACTGATAAGTGATTATTCAGTATATATACTGACTTTTTTCTTGTACAGTTTTGCAGGATCCTGTTACCGACTCCCTCTCTGAAGGTGGACAATCAAGGGTCTAGGGTCTGACTGTTGGTAAACAGCTGTGATACAGGTAAGTGATCATTCAGTACATGTATTGACTTTTTTTTTTCTTTTTTGTTGTACAGTTTCGCAGGATCCTATTACCGACTCCCTCTATGAAGGTGGACAATCAAGGGTCTAGGGTCTGACTGTTGGTAAACAGCTGTGATACTGGTAAGTGATTATTCAGTGTATATATACTAACTTTTTTTTCTTTTTTGTTGTACAGTTTCGCAGGATCCTGTTACCGACTCCCTCTCTGAAGGTGGACTATCAAGGGTCTAGGGTCTGAGTGTTCGTGAACAGCTGTGATACAGGTAAGTGATCATTCAGTACATGTATTGACACTTTTTTTCTTTTGTCGTACATTTTCGCAGGATCCCATTACCGACTCCCTCTATGAAGGTGGACAATCAAGGGTCTAGGGTCTGACTGTTGGTAAACAGTTGTGATACTGGTAAGTGATTATTCAGTACATATACTGACTTTTTTTTTTTTTTCTTGTACGGTTTCGCAAGATCCTGTTATCGACTCCCTCTCTGAAGGTGGACTATCAAGGGTCTAGGGTCTGAGTGTTCGTAAACAGCTGTGATACAGGTAAGTGATCATTCAGTTTCTATACATGTATTGACTTTTTTTTCTTTTTGTCGTACAGTTTCCCAGGATTCCATTATCAACTCCCTCTATGAAGGTGGACAATCAAGGGTCTAGGGTCTGACTGTTGGTAAACAGCTGTGATACTGGTAAGTGATTATTCAGTACATATATTGACTTTTTTTTTTCTTTTTTGTTGTACAGTTTCGCAGGATCCCATTACCGACTCCCTCTCTGAAGGTGGACAATCAAGGGTCTAGGGTCTGAGTGTTCGTAAACAGCTGTGATACAGGTAAGTGATCATTCAGTACATGTATTGACTTTTTTTCTTTTCTTTTGTCGTACAGTTTCGCAGGATCCCATTACCGACTCCCTCTATGAAGGTGGACAATCAAGGGTCTAGGGTCTGACTGTTGGTAAACAGCTGTGATACTGGTAAGTGATTATTCAGTACATATACTGACTTTTTTTTCTTTTTTGTTGTACACTTTCGCAGGATCCTGTTACCGACTCCCTCTCTGAAGGTGCACTATCAAGGGTCTAGGGTCTGACTGTTCGTAAACAGCTTTGATACAAGTAAGTGATCATTCAGTTTCTATACACGTAATGATTTTTTTTTTTCTTTTTTGTTATACAGTTTCCCAGGATTCTATTACCGACTCCCTCTCTGAAGGTGGACTATCAAGGGTCTAGGGTCTGACTGTTCGTGAACAGCTGTGATACAGGTAAGTGATTATTCAGTTTCTATACACGTATTGACTTTTTTTTTCTTTTTTGTCGTACAGTTTCCCAGGATCCTGTGAAGGTTGAAACGACTAACAAGGATTTCTCCATCTGCATCTCCATTCTCTACTATGACTGGCTGGCAGGTATTCTGTCCATCTATAACTGTGTGAGTCTGACTGTTCGTAATAGCTTTGATACAGGTAAGTGATCATTCAGTTTCTATACATGTATTGACTCTTTTTTCTTTTTTCTCGTACAGTTTCCTAGGATCCCGTGACCGACTCCCTCTCTGAATGTGGAAACGACTAACAAGAGTCTATCCATTTTCTTCTCACTTCACAACTCTATATAGGTAAATACAGCTATATTCTGTCCATCTTCAGCTGTGTGAGGCTGAATGTTCGTAAACAGCTGTTATACAGGTAAGTGATTGTTCAGTTTCTATACACGTTCTGACTTTTTTCTTTTTTGTCGTACAGTTTCCCAGGATTCCATTACCGACTCCCTCTCTGAAGGTGGACTATCAAGGGTCTAGGGTCTGACTTTTGGTAAAGAGCTGTGATACTGGTAAGTGATTATTCAGTATATATACTGACTTTTTTCTTGTACAGTTTTGCAGGATCCTGTTACCGACTCCCTCTCTGAAGGTGGACAATCAAGGGTCTAGGGTCTGACTGTTGGTAAACAGCTGTGATACAGGTAAGTGATCATTCAGTACATGTATTGACTTTTTTTTTTCTTTTTTGTTGTACAGTTTCGCAGGATCCCATTACCGACTCCCTCTATGAAGGTGGACAATCAAGGGTCTAGGGTTTGAATGTTGGTAAACAGCTGTGATACTGGTAAGTGATCATTCAGTATATGTATTGACTTTTTTCTTTTTTGTCGTACAGTTTCCCAGGATTCCATTACCGACTCCCTCTCTGAAGGTGGACTATCAAGGGTCTAGGGTCTGACTGTTGGTAAAGAGCTGTGATACTGGTAAGTGATTATTCAGTATATATACTGACTTTTTTTTCCATTTTTCTTGTACAGTTTTGCAGGATCCTGTTACCGACTCCCTCTCTGAAGGTGGACAATCAAGGGTCTAGGGTCTGACTGTTGGTAAACAGCTGTGATACAGGTAAGTGATCATTCAGTACATGTATTGACTTTTTTTTTCTTTTGTCGTACAGTTTCGCAGGATCCCATTACCGACTCCCTCTCTGAAGGTGGACTATCAAGGGTCTAGGGTCTGACTGTTGGTAAACAGCTGTGATACTGGTAAGTGATTATTCAGTACATATACTAACTTTTTTTTTCTTTTTTGTTGAACAGTTTCGCAGGATCCCGTGACCGACTCCCTCTATGAAGGTGGACAATCAAGGGTCTAGGGTCTGACTGTTGGTAAACAGCTGTGATACTGGTAAGTGATTATTCAGTACATATACTGACTTTATTTTCTATTTTGTTGTACAGTTTCGCAGGATCCTGTTACCGACTCCCTCTCTGAAGGTGGACTATCAAGGGTCTAGGGTCTGAGTGTTCGTGAACAGCTGTGATACAGGTAAGTGATCATTCAGTACATGTATTGACACTTTTTTTCTTTTGTCGTACATTTTCGCAGGATCCCATTACCGACTCCCTCTATGAAGGTGGACAATCAAGGGTCTAGGGTCTGACTGTTGGTAAACAGTTGTGATACTGGTAAGTGATTATTCAGTACATATACTGACTTTTTTTTCTTTTTTCTTGTACAGTTTCGCAGGATCCTGTTATCGACTCCCTCTCTGAAGGTGGACTATCAAGGGTCTAGGGTCTGACTATTCGTAAACAGCTTTGATACAAGTAAGTGATTATTCAGTTTCTATAGACGTATTGACTTTTTTTCTTTCTTGTCATACAATTTCCCAGGATCCCATTTCGGACTCCCCCTCTGAAGGTGGACTATCAAGGGTCTAGGGTCTGACTGTTCGTAAACAGCTGTGATACTGGTAAGTGATCATTCAGTACATGTATTGACACTTTTTTTCTTTTGTCGTACATTTTCGCAGGATCCCAATACCGACTCCCTCTATGAAGGTGGACAATCAAGGGTCTAGGGTCTGACTGTTGGTAAACAGTTGTGATACTGGTAAGTGATTATTCAGTACATATACTGACTTTTTTTTTCTTTTTTCTTGTACAGTTTCGCAGGATCCTGTTATCGACTCCCTCTCTGAAGGTGGACTATCAAGGGTCTAGGGTCTGAGTGTTCGTGAACAGCTGTGATACAGGTAAGTGATTATTCAGTACATATACTGACTTTTTTTTCTTTTTTCTTGTACACTTTCGCAGGACCCTGTTACCGACTCCCTCTCTGAAGGTGCACTATCAAGGGTCTAGGGTCTGACTGTTCGTAAACAGCTGTGATACTGGTAAGTGATTATTCAGTACATATACTGACTTTATTTTCTTTTTTGTTGTACAGTTTCGCAGGATCCTGTTACCGACTCCCTCTCTGAAGGTGGACTATCAAGGGTCTAGGGTCTGAGTGTTCGTGAACAGCTGTGATACTGGTAAGTGATCATTCAGTACATGTATTGACTTTTTTTTTTTTTCATTTTTGTCGTACAGTTTCGCAGGATCCCATTACCGACTCCCTTTATGAAGGTGGACAATCAAGGGTGTATGGTCTAACTTTTGGTAAACAGCTGTGATACTGGTAAGTGATTATTTAGTACATATACTGACTTTTTTTTCTTTTTTCTTGTACAGTTTCGCAGGATTCTGTTACCGACTCCCTCTCTGAAGGTGGACTATCAAGGGTCTAGGGTCTGAGTGTTCGTGAACAGCTGTGATACAGGTAAGTGATCATTCAGTACATGTATTGACTTTTTTTTTTCTTTTTTGTCATACAGTTTCGCAGGATCCTGTTACCGACTCCCTCTCAGAATGTGGAAACGACTAACAAGAGTCTATCCATTTTCTTCTCACTTCACAACTCTATATAGGTAAATACAGCTATATTCTGTCCATCTTCAGCTGTGTGAGGCTGAATGTTCGTAAACAGCTGTTATACAGGTAAGTGATTGTTCAGTTTCTATACACGTTCTGACTTTTTTCTTTTTTGTCGTACAGTTTCCCAGGATTCCATTACCGACTCCCTCTCTGGAGGTGGACTATCAAGGGTCTAGGGTCTGACTGTTGGTAAAGAGCTGTGATACTGGTAAGTGATTATTCAGTATATATACTGACTTTTTTTTCTTTTTTCTTGTACAGTTTTGCAGGATCCTGTTACCGACTCCCTCTCTGAAGGTGGACAATCAAGGGTCTAGGGTCTGACTGTTGGTAAACAGCTGTGATACAGGTAAGTGATCATTCAGTACATGTATTGACTTTTTTTTTCTTTTGTCGTACAGTTTCGCAGGATCCCATTACCGACTCCCTCTATGAAGGTGGACAATCAAGGTTCTAGGGTCTGACTGTTGGTAAACAGCTGTGATACTGGTAAGTGATTATTCTTGTCATACAATTTCCCAGGATCCCATTTCGGACTCCCCCTCTGAAGGTGGACTATCAAGGGTCTAGGGTCTGAGTGTTCGTGGACAGCTGTGATACAGGTAAGTGATCATTCAGTACATGTATTGACTTTTTTTTTCTTTTTTGTCGTACAGTTTCCCAGGATCCCATTACTGACTCCCTTTATGAAGGTGGACAATCAAGGGTCTAGGGTCTAACTTTTGGTAAACAGCTGTGATACTGGTAAGTGATTATTCAGTACATATACTGACTTTTTTTTTTCTTTTTTCTTGTACACTTTCGCAGGATCCTCTTACCGACTCCCTCTCTGAAGGTGCACTATCAAGGTTCTAGGGTCTGACTGTTCGTAAACAGCTTTGATACAAGTAAGTGATCATTCAGTTTCTATACATGTATTGACTTTTTTTTCTTTTTTGTCGTACAGTTTCCTAGCATCCCGTGACCGACTCCCTCTCTGAAGGTGGAAACGACTAACAAGAGTCTATCCATTTTCTTCTCACTTCACAACTCTATATAGGTAAATACAGCTATATTCTGTCCATCTTCAGCTGTGTGAGGCTGAATGTTCGTAAACAGCTGTTATACAGGAAAGTGATCATTCAGTTTCTATACATGTATTGACTTTTTTTTCTTTTTGTCGTACAGTTTCCCAGGATTCCATTATCAACTCCCTCTATGAAGGTGGACAATCAAGGGTCTAGGGTCTGACTGTTGGTAAACAGCTGTGATACTGGTAAGTGATTATTCAGTACATATACTGAGTTTTTTTTCTTTTTTGTCGTACAGTTTCCCAGGATTCCATTACTGACTCCCTCTCTGAAGGTGGACTATCAAGGGTCTAGGGTCTGAGTGTTCGTGAACAGCTGTGATACAGGTAAGTGATCATTCAGTACATGTATTGACTTTTTTTTTTCTTTTTTGTTGTACACTTTTGCAGGATCCTGTTACCGACTCCCTCTCTGAAGGTGCACTATCAAGGGTCTAGGGTCTGACTGTTCGTAAACAGCTTTGATACAGGTAAGTGATCATTCAGTTTCTATACACGTACTGATTTTTTTTTTTCTTTTTTGTTATACAGTTTCCCAGGATTCTATTACCGACTCCCTCTCTGAAGGTGGACTATCAAGGGTCTAGGGTCTGACTGTTCGTGAACAGCTGTGATACAGGTAAGTGATTATTCAGTTTCTATACATGTATTGACTTTTTTTTTCTTTTTTGTCGTACAGTTTCCCAGGATCCTGTGAAGGTTGAAACGACTAACAAGGATTTCTCCATCTGCATCTCCATTCTCTACTATGACTGGCTGGCAGGTATTCTGTCCATCTATAACTGTGTGAGTCTGACTGTTCGTAATAGCTTTGATACAGGTAAGTGATCATTCAGTTTCTATACATGTATTGACTCTTTTTTCTTTTTTCTCGTACAGTTTCCTAGGATCCCGTGACCGACTCCCTCTCTGAATGTGGAAACGACTAACAAGAGTCTATCCATTTTCTTCTCACTTCACAACTCTATATAGGTAAATACAGCTATATTCTGTCCATCTTCAGCTGTGTGAGGCTGAATGTTCGTAAACAGCTGTGATACTGGTAAGTGATCATTCAGTATATGTATTGACTTTTTTCTTTTTTGTCGTACAGTTTCCCAGGATTCCATTACCGACTCCCTCTCTGAAGGTGGACTATCAAGGGTCTAGGGTCTGACTGTTGGTAAAGAGCTGTGATACTGGTAAGTGATTATTCAGTATATATACTGACTTTTTTTCATTTTTCTTGTACAGTTTTGCAGGATCCTGTTACCGACTCCCTCTCTGAAGGTGGACTATCAAGGGTCTAGGGTCTGAGTGTTCGTGAACAGCTGTGATACAGGTAAGTGATCATTCAGTACATGTATTCACTTTTTTTTTCTTTTGTCGTACAGTTTCGCAGGATCCCATTACCGACTCCCTCTATGAAGGTGGACAATCAAGGGTCTAGGGTCTGACTGTTGGTAAACAGCTGTGATACTGGTAAGTGATTATTCAGTACATATACTGACTTTATTTTCTTTTTTGTTGTACAGTTTCGCAGGATCCTGTTACCGACTACCTCTCTGAAGGTGGACTATCAAGGGTCTAGGGTCTGAGTGTTCGTGAACAGCTGTGATACAGGTAAGTGATCATTCAGTACATGTATTGACTTTTTTTTTTTCTTTTTTGTCGCACAGTTTCGCAGGATCCCATTACCGACTCCCTCTATGAAGGTGGACAATCAAGGGTCTAGGGTCTGACTGTTGGTAAACAGCTGTGATACTGGTAAGTGATTATTCAGTACATATACTAACTTTTTTTTTTCTTTTTTGTTGTACAGTTTCGCAGGATCCCGTGACCGACTCCCTCTATGAAGGTGGACAATCAAGGGTCTAGGGTCTGACTGTTGGTAAACAGCTGTGATACTGGTAAGTGATTATTCAGTACATATACTGACTTTATTTTCTATTTTGTCATACTGTTTCGCAGGATCCTGTTACCGACTCCCTCTCTGAAGGTGGACTATCAACGGTCTAGGGTCTGACTGTTCGTAAACAGCTTTGATACAAGTAAGTGATTATTCAGTTTCTATAGACGTATTGACTTTTTTTCTTTCTTGTCATACAATTTCCCAGGATCCCATTTCGGACTCCCCCTCTGAAGGTGGACTATCAAGGGTCTAGGGTCTGACTGTTCGTAAACAGCTGTGATACTGGTAAGTGATCATTCAGTACATGTATTGACACTTTTTTTCTTTTGTCGTACATTTTCGCAGGATCCCATTACCGACTCCCTCTATGAAGGTGGACAATCAAGGGTCTAGGGTCTGACTGTTGGTAAACAGTTGTGATACTGGTAAGTGATTATTCAGTACATATACTGACTTTTTTTTCTTTTTTCTTGTACAGTTTCGCAGGATCCTGTTATCGACTCCCTCTCTGAAGGTGGACTATCAAGGGTCTAGGGTCTGAGTGTTCGTGAACAGCTGTGATACAGGTAAGTAATCATTCAGTACATGTATTGACTTTTTTTTTTTCTTTTTTGTTGTACATTTTCGCAGGATCCCATTACCGACTCCCTCTATGAAGGTTGACAATCAAGGGTCTAGGGTCTAACTTTTGGTAAACAGCTGTGATACTGGTAAGTGATTATTCAGTACATATACTAACTTTTTTTTTCTTTTTTGTTGTACAGTTTCGCAGGATCCCGTGACCGACTCCCTCTATGAAGGTTGACAATCAAGGGTCTAGGGTCTAACTTTTGGTAAACAGCTGTGATACTGGTAAGTGATTATTCAGTACATATACTAACTTTTTTTTTCTTTTTTGTTGTACAGTTTCGCAGGATCCCGTGACCGACTCCCTCTATGAAGGTGGACAATCAAGGGTCTAGGGTCTGACTGTTGGTAAACAGCTGTGATACTGGTAAGTGATTATTCAGTACATATACTGACTTTTTTTTCTTTTTTCTTGTACACTTTCGCAGGACCCTGTTACCGACTCCCTCTCTGAAGGTGCACTATCAAGGGTCTAGGGTCTGACTGTTCGTAAACAGCTTTGATACAAGTAAGTGATTATTCAGTTTCTATACACGTATTGACTTTTTTCTTTCTTGTCATACAATTTCCCAGGATCCCATTTCGGACTCCCCCTCTGAAGGTGGACTATCAAGGGTCTAGGGTCTGAGTGTTCGTGAACAGCTGTGATACAGGTAAGTGATCATTCAGTACCTGTATTTACTTTTTTTTTTTCTTTTTTGTTGTACAGTTTTCGCAGGATCCCGTGACCGACTCCCTCTATGAAGGTGGACAATCAAGGGTCTAGGGTCTGACTGTTGGTAAACAGCTGTGATACTGGTAAGTGATCATTCAGTACATGTATTGACTTTTTTTTTTTCATTTTTGTCGTACAGTTTCGCAGGATCCCATTACCGACTCCCTTTATGAAGGTGGACAATCAAGGGTGTAGGGTCTAACTTTTGGTAAACAGCTGTGATACTGGTAAGTGATTATTCAGTACATATACTGACTTTTTTTTCTTTTTTCTTGTACAGTTTCGCAGGATCCTGTTACCGACTCCCTCTCTGAAGGTGGACTATCAAGGGTCTAGGGTCTGAGTGTTCGTGAACAGCTGTGATACAGGTAAGTGATCATTCAGTACATGTATTGACTTTTTTTTTTCTTTTTTGTCATACAGTTTCGCAGGATCCTGTTACCGACTCCCTCTATGAAGGTGGACAATCAAGGGTCTAGGGTCTGACTGTTGGTAAACAGCTGTGATACTGGTAAGTGATTATTCAGTACATATACTGACTTTTTTTTCTTTTTTGTCGTACAGTTTCCCAGGATTCCATTACTGACTCCCTCTCTGAAGGTGGACTATCAAGGGTCTAGGGTCTGAGTGTTCGTAAACAGCTGTGATACAGGTAAGTAATCATTCAGTTTCTATACACGTATTGACTTTTTTTTTCTTTTTTTTCGTACAGTTTCCCAGGATCCCGTGAAGGTTGAAACGACTAACAAGGATTTCTCCATCTGCATCTCCATTCTCTACTATGACTGGCTGGCAGGTATTCTGTCCATCTTGAACTGTGTGAGTCTGACTGTTCGTAATAGCTTTGATACAGGTAAGTGATCATTCAGTTTCTATACATGTATTGACTCTTTTTTCTTTTTTCTCGTACAGTTTCCTAGGATCCCGTGACCGACTCCCTCTCTGAATGTGGAAACGACTAACAAGAGTCTATCCATTTACTTCTCACTTCACAACTCTATATAGGTAAATACAGCTATATTCTGTCCATCTTCAGCTGTGTGAGGCTGAATGTTCGTAAACAGCTGTTATACAGGTAAGTGATCATTCAGTTTCTATACACGTTCTGACTTTTTTCTTTTTTGTCGTACAGTTTCCCAGGATTCCATTACCGACTCCCTCTCTGAAGGTGGACTATCAAGGGTCTAGGGTCTGACTGTTGGTAAAGAGCTGTGATACTGGTAAGTGATTATTCAGTATATATACTGACTTTTTTTTCTTTTTTCTTGTACAGTTTTGCAGGATCCTGTTACCGACTCCCTCTCTGAAGGTGGACAATCAAGGGTCTAGGGTCTGACTGTTGGTAAACAGCTGTGATACAGGTAAGTGATCATTCAGTACATGTATTGTCTTTTTTTTTCTTTTGTCGTACAGTTTCCCAGGATTCCATTACCGACTCCCTCTCTGAAGGTGGACTATCAAGGGTCTAGGGTCTGACTGTTGGTAAAGAGCTGTGATACTGGTAAGTGATTATTCAGTATATATACTGACTTTTTTCTTGTACAGTTTTGCAGGATCCTGTTACCGACTCCCTCTCTGAAGGTGGACAATCAAGGGTCTAGGGTCTGAGTGTTCGTGAACAGCTGTGATACTGGTAAGTGATTATTCAGTACATATACTGACTTTATTTTCTTTTTTGTTGTACAGTTTCGCAGGATCCTGTTACCGACTCCTTCTCTGAAGGTGGACTATCAAGGGTCTAGGGTCTGAGTGTTCGTAAACAGCTTTGATACTGGTAAGTGATCATTCAGTTTCTATACACGTTCTGACTTTTTTCTTTTTTGTCGTACAGTTTCCCAGGATTCCATTACCGACTCCCTCTCTGAAGGTGGACTATCAAGGGTCTAGGGTCTGACTGTTGGTAAAGAGCTGTGATAATGGTAAGTGATTATTCAGTATATATACTGACTTTTTTCTTGTACAGTTTTGCAGGATCCTGTTACCGACTCCCTCTCTGAAGGTGGACAATCAAGGGTCTAGGGTCTGACTGTTGGTAAACAGCTGTGATACAGGTAAGTGATCATTCAGTACATGTATTGACTTTTTTTTTTTTCTTTTTTGTTGTACAGTTTCGCAGGATCCCATTACCGACTCCCTCTATGAAGGTGGACAATCAAGGGTCTAGGGTCTGACTGTTGGTAAACAGCTGTGATACTGGTAAGTGATTATTCAGTGTATATATACTAACTTTTTTTTCTTTTTTGTTGTACAGTTTCGCAGGATCCTGTTACCGACTCCCTCTATGAAGGTGGACAATCAAGGGTCTAGGGTCTGAATGTTGGTAAACAGCTGTGATACTGGTAAGTGATCATTCAGTATATGTATTGACTTTTTTCTTTTTTGTCGTACAGTTTCCCAGGATTCCATTACCGACTCCCTCTCTGAAGGTGGACTATCAAGGGTCTAGGGTCTGACTGTTGGTAAAGAGCTGTGATACTGGTAAGTGATTATTCAGTATATATACTGACTTTTTTTTCCATTTTTCTTGTACAGTTTTGCAGGATCCTGTTACCGACTCCCTCTCTGAAGGTGGACTATCAAGGGTCTAGGGTCTGAGTGTTCGTGAACAGCTGTGATACAGGTAAGTGATCATTCAGTACATGTATTTTATTTTTTTTTTTCTTTTTTGTCGTACAGTTTCGCAGGATCCTGTTACCGACTCCCTCTCTGAAGGTGGACTATCAAGGGTCTAGGGTCTGACTGTTCATAAACAGCTTTGATACAAGTAAGTGATTATTCAGTTTCTATAGACGTATTGACTTTTTTTCTTTCTTGTCATACAATTTCCCAGGATCCCATTTCGGACTCCCCCTCTGAAGGTGGACTATCAAGGGTCTAGGGTCTGACTGTTCGTAAACAGCTGTGATACTGGTAAGTGATCATTCAGTACATGTATTGACACTTTTTTTCTTTTGTCGTACATTTTCGCAGGATCCCATTACCGACTCCCTCTATGAAGGTGGACAATCAAGGGTCTAGGGTCTGACTGTTGGTAAACAGCTGTGATACTGGTAAGTGATTATTCAGTACATATACTGACTTTTTTTTTTTTTCTTGTACGGTTTCGCAGGATCCTGTTATCGACTCCCTCTCTGAAGGTGGACTATCAAGGGTCTAGGGTCTGAGTGTTCGTGAACAGCTGTGATACAGGTAAGTGATCATTCAGTACATGTATTGACTTTTTTTTTTCTTTTTTGTCGTACAGTTTCGCAGGATCCCATTACCGACTCCCTCTATGAAGGTGGACAATCAAGGGTCTAGGGTCTGACTGTTGGTAAACAGCTGTGATACTGGTAAGTGATTATTCAGTACATATACTGACTTTTTTTTCTTTTTTCTTGTACACTTTCGCAGGACCCTGTTACCGACTCCCTCTCTGAAGGTGCACTATCAAGGGTCTAGGGTCTGACTGTTCGTAAACAGCTTTGAAACAAGTAAGTGATTATTCAGTTTCTATACACGTATTGACTTTTTTTCTTTGTTGTCATACAATTTCCCAGGATCCCATTTCGGACTCCCCCTCTGAAGGTGGACTATCAAGGGTCTAGGGTCTGAGTGTTCGTGAACAGCTGTGATACAGGTAAGTGATCATTCAGTACATGTATTGACTTTATTTTTTTCTTTTTTGTCGTACAGTTTCGCAGGATCCCATTACCGACTCCCTCTATGAAGGTGGAAAATCAAGGGTCTAGGGTCTGACTGTTGGTAAACAGCTGTGATACTGGTAAGTGATTATTCAGTACATATACTAACTTGTTTTTTCTTTTTTGTTGTACAGTTTCGCAGGATCCCGTGACCGACTCCCTCTATGAAGGTGGACAATCAAGGGTCTAGGGTCTGACTGTTGGTAAACAGCTGTGATACTGGTAAGTGATTATTCAGTACATATACTGACTTTTTTTTCTTTTTTCTTGTACAGTTTCGCAGGATCCTGTTATCGACTCCCTCTCTGAAGGTGGACTATCAAGGGTCTAGGGTCTGAGTGTTCGTGAACAGCTGTGATACAGGTAAGTGATCATTCAGTACATGTATTGACTTTTTTTTTTCTTTTTTGTCGTACAGTTTCGCAGGATCCCGTGACCGACTCCCTCTATGAAGGTGGACAATCAAGGGTCTAGGGTCTGACTGTTCGTAAACAGCTTTGATACTGGTAAGTGATCATTCAGTTTCTATACACGTACTGACTTTTTTTTTCTTTTTTGTCATACAGTTTCCCAGGATTCTATTACCGACTCCCTCTCTGAAGGTGGACTATCAAGGGTCTAGGGTCTGAGTGTTCGTAAACAGCTGTGATACAGGTAAGTGATCATTCAGTTTCTATACATGTATTGACTTTTTTTTCTTTTTGTCGTACAGTTTCCCAGGATTCCATTATCAACTCCCTCTATGAAGGTGGACAATCAAGGGTCTAGGGTCTGACTGTTGGTAAACAGCTGTGATACTGGTAAGTGATTATTCAGTACATATACTGAGTTTTTTTTCTTTTTTGTCGTACAGTTTCCCAGGATTCCATTACTGACTCCCTCTCTGAAGGTGGACTATCAAGGGTCTAGGGTCTGAGTGTTCGTGAACAGCTGTGATACAGGTAAGTGATCATTCAGTACATGTATTGACTTTTTTTTTTCTTTTTTGTTGTACAGTTTCGCAGGATCCCATTACCGACTCCCTCTCTGAAGGTGGACAATCAAGGGTCTAGGGTCTGACTGTTGGTAAACAGTTGTGATACTGGTAAGTGATTATTCAGTACATATACTGACTTTTTTTTCTTTTTTCTTGTACAGTTTCCCAGGATTCCATTACTGACTCCCACTCTGAAGGTGGACTATCAAGGGTCTAGGGTCTGACTGTTGGTAAACAGCTGTGATACTGGTAAGTGATTATTCAGTACATGTGCTGACTTTTTTTTCTTTTTTGTCGTACAGTTTCCCAGGATTCCATTACTGACTCCCACTCTGAAGGTGGACTATCAAGGGTCTAGGGTCTGAGTGTTCGTAAACAGCTGTGATACAGGTAAGTGATCATTCAGTACATGTATTGACTTTTTTTCTTTTCTTTTGTCGTACAGTTTCGCAGGATCCCATTACCGACTCCCTCTATGAAGGTGGACAATCAAGGGTCTAGGGTCTGACTGTTGGTAAACAGCTGTGATACTGGTAAGTGATTATTCAGTACATATACTGACTTTTTTTTCTTTTTTGTTGTACACTTTCGCAGGATCCTGTTACCGACTCCCTCTCTGAAGGTGCACTATCAAGGGTCTAGGGTCTGACTGTTCGTAAACAGCTTTGATACAAGTAAGTGATCATTCAGTTTCTATACACGTAATGATTTTTTTTTTCTTTTTTGTTATACAGTTTCCCAGGATTCTATTACCGACTCCCTCTCTGAAGGTGGACTATCAAGGGTCTAGGGTCTGACTGTTCGTGAACAGCTGTGATACAGGTAAGTGATTATTCAGTTTCTATACACGTATTGACTTTTTTTTTCTTTTTTGTCGTACAGTTTCCCAGGATCCTGTGAACGTTGAAACGACTAACAAGGATTTCTCCATCTGCATCTCCATTCTCTACTATGACTGGCTGGCAGGTATTCTGTCCATCTATAACTGTGTGAGTCTGACTGTTCGTAATAGCTTTGATACAGGTAAGTGATCATTCAGTTTCTATACATGTATTGACTCTTTTTTCTTTTTTCTCGTACAGTTTCCTAGGATCCCGTGACCGACTCCCTCTCTGAATGTGGAAACGACTAACAAGAGTCTATCCATTTTCTTCTCACTTCACAACTCTATATAGGTAAATACAGCTATATTCTGTCCATCTTCAGCTGTGTGAGGCTGAATGTTCGTAAACAGCTGTTATACAGGTAAGTGATTGTTCAGTTTCTATACACGTTCTGACTTTTTTCTTTTTTGTCGTACAGTTTCCCAGGATTCCATTACCGACTCCCTCTCTGAAGGTGGACTATCAAGGGTCTAGGGTCTGACTGTTGGTAAAGAGCTGTGATACTGGTAAGTGATTATTCAGTATATATACTGACTTTTTTCTTGTACAGTTTTGCAGGATCCTGTTACCGACTCCCTCTCTGAAGGTGGACAATCAAGGGTCTAGGGCCTGACTGTTGGTAAACAGCTGTGATACAGGTAAGTGATCATTCAGTACATGTATTGACTTTTTTTTTTCTTTTTTGTTGTACAGTTTCGCAGGATCCCATTACCGACTCCCTCTATGAAGGTGGACAATCAAGGGTCTAGGGTCTGACTGCTGGTAAACAGCTGTGATACTGGTAAGTGATTATTCAGTGTATATATACTAACTTTTTTTTCTTTTTTGTTGTACAGTTTCGCAGGATCCTGTTACCGACTCCCTCTATGAAGGTGGACAATCAAGGGTCTAGGGTCTGAATGTTGGTAAACAGCTGTGATACTGGTAAGTGATCATTCAGTATATGTATTGACTTTTTTCTTTTTTGTCGTACAGTTTCCCAGGATTCCATTACCGACTCCCTCTCTGAAGGTGGACTATCAAGGGTCTAGGGTCTGACTGTTGGTAAAGAGCTGTGATACTGGTAAGTGATTATTCAGTATATATACTGACTTTTTTTTCCATTTTTCTTGTACAGTTTTGCAGGATCCTGTTACCGACTCCCTCTCTGAAGGTGGACAATCAAGGGTCTAGGGTCTGACTGTTGGTAAACAGCTGTGATACAGGTAAGTGATCATTCAGTACATGTATTGACTTTTTTTTTCTTTTGTCGTACAGTTTCGCAGGATCCCATTACCGACTCCCTCTCTGAAGGTGGACTATCAAGGGTCTAGGGTCTGACTGTTGGTAAACAGCTGTGATACTGGTAAGTGATTATTCAGTACATATACTAACTTTTTTTTTCTTTTTTGTTGTACAGTTTCGCAGGATCCCGTGACCGACTCCCTCTATGAAGGTGGACAATCAAGGGTCTAGGGTCTGACTGTTGGTAAACAGCTGTGATACTGGTAAGTGATTATTCAGTACATATACTGACTTTATTTTCTATTTTGTTGTACAGTTTCGCAGGATCCTGTTACCGACTCCCTCTCTGAAGGTGGACTATCAAGGGTCTAGGGTCTGAGTGTTCGTGAACAGCTGTGATACAGGTAAGTGATCATTCAGTACATGTATTGACACTTTTTTTCTTTTGTCGTACATTTTCGCAGGATCCCATTACCGACTCCCTCTATGAAGGTGGACAATCAAGGGTCTAGGGTCTGACTGTTGGTAAACAGTTGTGATACTGGTAAGTGATTATTCAGTACATATACTGACTTTTTTTTCTTTTTTCTTGTACAGTTTCGCAGGATCCTGTTATCGACTCCCTCTCTGAAGGTGGACTATCAAGGGTCTAGGGTCTGACTGTTCGTAAACAGCTTTGATACAAGTAAGTGATTATTCAGTTTCTATAGACGTATTGACTTTTTTTCTTTCTTGTCATACAATTTCCCAGGATCCCATTTCGGACTCCCCCTCTGAAGGTGGACTATCAAGGGTCTAGGGTCTGACTGTTCGTAAACAGCTGTGATACTGGTAAGTGATCATTCAGTACATGTATTGACACTTTTTTTCTTTTGTCGTACATTTTCGCAGGATCCCAATACCGACTCCCTCTATGAAGGTGGACAATCAAGGGTCTAGGGTCTGACTGTTGGTAAACAGTTGTGATACTGGTAAGTGATTATTCAGTACATATACTGACTTTTTTTTTCTTTTTTCTTGTACAGTTTCGCAGGATCCTGTTATCGACTCCCTCTCTGAAGGTGGACTATCAAGGGTCTAGGGTCTGAGTGTTCGTGAACAGTTGTGATACTGGTAAGTGATTATTCAGTACATATACTGACTTTTTTTTCTTTTTTCTTGTACAGTTTCGCAGGATTCTGTTACCGACTCCCTCTCTGAAGGTGGACTATCAAGGGTCTAGGGTCTGAGTGTTCGTGAACAGCTGTGATACAGGTAAGTGATCATTCAGTACATGTATTGACTTTTTTTTTTTCTTTTTTGTCATACAGTTTCGCAGGATCCTGTTACCGACTCCCTCTCAGAATGTGGAAACGACTAACAAGAGTCTATCCATTTTCTTCTCACTTCACAACTCTATATAGGTAAATACAGCTATATTCTGTCCATCTTCAGCTGTGTGAGGCTGAATGTTCGTAAACAGCTGTTATACAGGTAAGTGATTGTTCAGTTTCTATACACGTTCTGACTTTTTTCTTTTTTGTCGTACAGTTTCCCAGGATTCCATTACCGACTCCCTCTCTGAAGGTGGACTATCAAGGGTCTAGGGTCTGACTGTTGGTAAAGAGCTGTGATACTGGTAAGTGATTATTCAGTATATATACTGACTTTTTTTTCTTTTTTCTTGTACAGTTTTGCAGGATCCTGTTACCGACTCCCTCTCTGAAGGTGGACAATCAAGGGTCTAGGGTCTGACTGTTGGTAAACAGCTGTGATACAGGTAAGTGATCATTCAGTACATGTATTGACTTTTTTTTTCTTTTGTCGTACAGTTTCGCAGGATCCCATTACCGACTCCCTCTATGAAGGTGGACAATCAAGGTTCTAGGGTCTGACTGTTGGTAAACAGCTGTGATACTGGTAAGTGATTATTCTTGTCATACAATTTCCCAGGATCCCATTTCGGACTCCCCCTCTGAAGGTGGACTATCAAGGGTCTAGGGTCTGAGTGTTCGTGGACAGCTGTGATACAGGTAAGTGATCATTCAGTACATGTATTGACTTTTTTTTTCTTTTTTGTCGTACAGTTTCCCAGGATCCCATTACTGACTCCCTTTATGAAGGTGGACAATCAAGGGTCTAGGGTCTAACTTTTGGTAAACAGCTGTGATACTGGTAAGTGATTATTCAGTACATATACTGACTTTTTTTTTTCTTTTTTCTTGTACACTTTCGCAGGATCCTCTTACCGACTCCCTCTCTGAAGGTGCACTATCAAGGTTCTAGGGTCTGACTGTTCGTAAACAGCTTTGATACAAGTAAGTGATCATTCAGTTTCTATACATGTATTGACTTTTTTTTCTTTTTTGTCGTACAGTTTCCTAGCATCCCGTGACCGACTCCCTCTCTGAAGGTGGAAACGACTAACAAGAGTCTATCCATTTTCTTCTCACTTCACAACTCTATATAGGTAAATACAGCTATATTCTGTCCATCTTCAGCTGTGTGAGGCTGAATGTTCGTAAACAGCTGTTATACAGGTAAGTGATCATTCAGTTTCTATACATGTATTGACTTTTTTTTCTTTTTGTCGTACAGTTTCCCAGGATTCCATTATCAACTCCCTCTATGAAGGTGGACAATCAAGGGTCTAGGGTCTGACTGTTGGTAAACAGCTGTGATACTGGTAAGTGATTATTCAGTACATATACTGAGTTTTTTTTCTTTTTTGTCGTACAGTTTCCCAGGATTCCATTACTGACTCCCTCTCTGAAGGTGGACTATCAAGGGTCTAGGGTCTGAGTGTTCGTGAACAGCTGTGATACAGGTAAGTGATCATTCAGTACATGTATTGACTTTTTTTTTTCTTTTTTGTTGTACACTTTTGCAGGATCCTGTTACCGACTCCCTCTCTGAAGGTGCACTATCAAGGGTCTAGGGTCTGACTGTTCGTAAACAGCTTTGATACAGGTAAGTGATCATTCAGTTTCTATACACGTACTGATTTTTTTTTCTTTTTTGTTATACAGTTTCCCAGGATTCTATTACCGACTCCCTCTCTGAAGGTGGACTATCAAGGGTCTAGGGTCTGACTGTTCGTGAACAGCTGTGATACAGGTAAGTGATTATTCAGTTTCTATACATGTATTGACTTTTTTTTTCTTTTTTGTCGTACAGTTTCCCAGGATCCTGTGAAGGTTGAAACGACTAACAAGGATTTCTCCATCTGCATCTCCATTCTCTACTATGACTGGCTGGCAGGTATTCTGTCCATCTATAACTGTGTGAGTCTGACTGTTCGTAATAGCTTTGATACAGGTAAGTGATCATTCAGTTTCTATACATGTATTGACTCTTTTTTCTTTTTTCTCGTACAGTTTCCTAGGATCCCGTGACCGACTCCCTCTCTGAATGTGGAAACGACTAACAAGAGTCTATCCATTTTCTTCTCACTTCACAACTCTATATAGGTAAATACAGCTATATTCTGTCCATCTTCAGCTGTGTGAGGCTGAATGTTCGTAAACAGCTGTGATACTGGTAAGTGATCATTCAGTATATGTATTGACTTTTTTCTTTTTTGTCGTACAGTTTCCCAGGATTCCATTACCGACTCCCTCTCTGAAGGTGGACTATCAAGGGTCTAGGGTCTGACTGTTGGTAAAGAGCTGTGATACTGGTAAGTGATTATTCAGTATATATACTGACTTTTTTTTCATTTTTCTTGTACAGTTTTGCAGGATCCTGTTACCGACTCCCTCTCTGAAGGTGGACTATCAAGGGTCTAGGGTCTGAGTGTTCGTGAACAGCTGTGATACAGGTAAGTGATCATTCAGTACATGTATTGACTTTTTTTTTCTTTTGTCGTACAGTTTCGCAGGATCCCATTACCGACTCCCTCTATGAAGGTGGACAATCAAGGGTCTAGGGTCTGACTGTTGGTAAACAGCTGTGATACTGGTAAGTGATTATTCAGTACATATACTGACTTTATTTTCTTTTTTGTTGTACAGTTTCGCAGGATCCTGTTACCGACTCCCTCTCTGAAGGTGGACTATCAAGGGTCTAGGGTCTGAGTGTTCGTGAACAGCTGTGATATAGGTAAGTGATCATTCAGTACATGTATTGACTTTTTTTTTTTCTTTTTTGTCGCACAGTTTCGCAGGATCCCATTACCGACTCCCTCTATGAAGGTGGACAATCAAGGGTCTAGGGTCTGACTGTTGGTAAACAGCTGTGATACTGGTAAGTGATTATTCAGTACATATACTGACTTTATTTTCTATTTTGTTGTACAGTTTTGCAGGATCCTGTTACCGACTCCCTCTCTGAAGGTGGACTATCAAGGGTCTAGGGTCTGAGTGTTCGTGAACAGCTGTGATACAGGTAAGTGATCATTCAGTACATGTATTGACACTTTTTTTCTTTTGTCGTACAGTTTCCCAGGATTCCATTACCGACTCCCTCTCTGAAGGTGGACTATCAAGGGTCTAGGGTCTGACTGTTGGTAAAGAGCTGTGATACTGGTAAGTGATTATTCAGTATATATACTGACTTTTTTTTCCATTTTTCTTGTACAGTTTTGCAGGATCCTGTTACCGACTCCCTCTCTGAAGGTGGACAATCAAGGGTCTAGGGTCTGACTGTTGGTAAACAGCTGTGATACAGGTAAGTGATCATTCAGTACATGTATTGACTTTTTTTTTCTTTTGTCGTACAGTTTCGCAGGATCCCATTACCGACTCCCTCTCTGAAGGTGGACTATCAAGGGTCTAGGGTCTGACTGTTGGTAAACAGCTGTGATACTGGTAAGTGATTATTCAGTACATATACTAACTTTTTTTTTCTTTTTTGTTGTACAGTTTCGCAGGATCCCGTGACCGACTCCCTCTATGAAGGTGGACAATCAAGGGTCTAGGGTCTGACTGTTGGTAAACAGCTGTGATACTGGTAAGTGATTATTCAGTACATATACTGACTTTATTTTCTATTTTGTTGTACAGTTTTGCAGGATCCTGTTACCGACTCCCTCTCTGAAGGTGGACTATCAAGGGTCTAGGGTCTGAGTGTTCGTGAACAGCTGTGATACAGGTAAGTGATCATTCAGTACATGTATTGACACTTTTTTTCTTTTGTCGTACATTTTCGCAGGATCCCATTACCGACTCCCTCTATGAAGGTGGACAATCAAGGGTCTAGGGTCTGACTGTTGGTAAACAGTTGTGATACTGGTAAGTGATTATTCAGTACATATACTGACTTTTTTTTCTTTTTTCTTGTACAGTTTCGCAGGATCCTGTTATCGACTCCCTCTCTGAAGGTGGACTATCAAGGGTCTAGGGTCTGACTGTTCGTAAACAGCTTTGATACAAGTAAGTGATTATTCAGTTTCTATAGACGTATTGACTTTTTTTCTTTCTTGTCATACAATTTCCCAGGATCCCATTTCGGACTCCCCCTCTGAAGGTGGACTATCAAGGGTCTAGGGTCTGACTGTTCGTAAACAGCTGTGATACTGGTAAGTGATCATTCAGTACATGTATTGACACTTTTTTTCTTTTGTCGTACATTTTCGCAGGATCCCAATACCGACTCCCTCTATGAAGGTGGACAATCAAGGGTCTAGGGTCTGACTGTTGGTAAACAGTTGTGATACTGGTAAGTGATCATTCAGTACATGTATTGACTTTTTTTTTTTCATTTTTGTCGTACAGTTTCGCAGGATCCCATTACCGACTCCCTTTATGAAGGTGGACAATCAAGGGTGTAGGGTCTAACTTTTGGTAAACAGCTGTGATACTGGTAAGTGATTATTCAGTACATATACTGACTTTTTTTTCTTTTTTCTTGTACAGTTTCGCAGGATCCTGTTACCGACTCCCTCTCTGAAGGTGGACTATCAAGGGTCTAGGGTCTGAGTGTTCTTGAACAGCTGTGATACTGGTAAGTGATTATTCAGTACATATACTGACTTTTTTTTCTTTTTTGTCGTACAGTTTCCCAGGATTCCATGACTGACTCCCTCTCTGAAGGTGGACTATCAAGGGTCTAGGGTCTGAGTGTTCGTAAACAGCTGTGATACAGGTAAGTGATCATTCAGTATATGTATTGACTTTTTTTTTTCTTTTGTCGTACAGTTTCGCAGGATCCCATTACCGACTCCCTCTATGAAGGTGGACAATCAAGGGTCTAGGGTCTGACTGTTGGTAAACAGCTGTGATACTGGTAAGTGATTATTCAGTACATATACTGACTTTTTTTTCTTTTTTCTAGTACACTTTCGCAGGATCCTGTTACCGACTCCCTCTCTGAAGGTGCACTATCAAGGGTCTAGGGTCTGACTGTTCTTAAACAGCTTTGATACAGGTAAGTGATCATTCAGTTTCTATACACGTACTGACTTTTTTTTTCTTTTTTGTCATACAGTTTCCCAGGATTCTATTACCGACTCCCTCTCTGAAGGTGGACTATCAAGCGTCTAGGGTCTGACTGTTCTTAAACAGCTTTGATACAGGTAAGTGATCATTCAGTTTCTATACACGTATTGACTTTTTTTTTTTCTTTTTTGTCGTACAGTTTCCCAGGATCCCGTGAAGGTTGAAACGACTAACAAGGATTTCTCCATCTGCATCTCCATTCTCTACTATGACTGGCTGGCAGGTATTCTGTCCATCTTGAACTGTGTGAGTCTGACTGTTCGTAATAGCTTTGATACAGGTAAGTGATCATTCAGTTTCTATACATGTATTGACTCTTTTTTCTTTTTTCTCGTACAGTTTCCTAGGATCCCGTGACCGACTCCCTCTCAGAATGTGGAAACGACTAACAAGAGTCTATCCATTTTCTTCTCACTTCACAACTCTATATAGGTAAATACAGCTATATTCTGTCCATCTTCAGCTGTGTGAGGCTGAATGTTCATAAACAGCTGTTATACAGGTAAGTGATTGTTCAGTTTCTATATACACGTTCTGACTTTTTTCTTTTTTGTCGTACAGTTTCCCAGGATTCCATTACCGACTCCCTCTCTGAAGGTGGACTATCAAGGGTCTAGGGTCTGACTGTTGGTAAAGAGCTGTGATACTGGTAAGTGATTATTCAGTATATATACTGACTTTTTTTTCTTTTTTCTTGTACAGTTTTGCAGGATCCTGTTACCGACTCCCTCTCTGAAGGTGGACAATCAAGGGTCTAGGGTCTGACTGTTGGTAAACAGCTGTGATACAGGTAAGTGATCATTCAGTACATGTATTGACTTTTTTTTTCTTTTTTGTCGTACAGTTTCCCAGGCTTCCATTACTGACTCCCTCTCTGAAGGTGGACTATCAAGGGTCTAGGGTCTGAGTGTTCGTGAACAGCTGTGATACAGGTAAGTGATCATTCAGTACATGTATTGACTTTTTTTTTTCTTTTTTGTTGTACACTTTTGCAGGATCCTGTTACCGACTCCCTCTCTGAAGGTGCACTATCAAGGGTCTAGGGTCTGACTGTTCGTGAACAGCTGTGATACAGGTAAGTGATTATTCAGTTTCTATACATGTATTGACTTTTTTTTTCTTTTTTGTCGTACAGTTTCCCAGGATCCTGTGAAGGTTGAAACGACTAACAAGGATTTCTCCATCTGCATCTCCATTCTCTACTATGACTGGCTGGCAGGTATTCTGTCCATCTATAACTGTGTGAGGCTGAATGTTCGTAAACAGCTGTTATACAGGTAAGTGATTGTTCAGTTTCTATACACGTTCTGACTTTTTTCTTTTTTGTCGTACAGTTTCCCAGGATTCCATTACCGACTCCCTCTCTGAAGGTGGACTATCAAGGGTCTAGGGTCTGACTGTTGGTAAAGAGCTGTGATACTGGTAAGTGATTATTCAGTATATATACTGACTTTTTTTTCTTTTTTCTTGTACAGTTTTGCAGGATCCTGTTACCGACTCCCTCTCTGAAGGTGGACAATCAAGGGTCTAGGGTCTGACTGTTGGTAAACAGCTGTTATACAGGTAAGTGATCATTCAGTTTCTATACATGTATTGACTTTTTTTTTTCTTTTTTGTTGTACAGTTTCGCAGGATCCCATTACCGACTCCCTCTATGAAGGTGGACAATCAAGGGTCTAGGGTCTGACTGTTGGTAAACAGCTGTGATACTGGTAAGTGATTATTCAGTGTATATATACTAACTTTTTTTTCTTTTTTGTTGTACAGTTTCGCAGGATCCTGTTACCGACTCCCTCTATGAAGGTGGACAATCAAGGGTCTAGGGTCTGAATGTTGGTTAACAGCTGTGATACTGGTAAGTGATCATTCAGTATATGTATTGACTTTTTTCTTTTTTGTCGTACAGTTTCCCAGGATTCCATTACCGACTCCCTCTCTGAAGGTGGACTATCAAGGGTCTAGGGTCTGACTGTTGGTAAAGAGCTGTGATACTGGTAAGTGATTATTCAGTATATATACTGTCTTTTTTTTCATTTTTCTTGTACAGTTTTGCAGGATCCTGTTACCGACTCCCTCTCTGAAGGTGGACAATCAAGGGTCTAGGGTCTGACTGTTGGTAAACAGCTGTGATACAGGTAAGTGATCATTCAGTACATGTATTGACTTTTTTTTTCTTTTGTCGTACAGTTTCGCAGGATCCCATTACCGACTCCCTCTATGAAGGTGGACAATCAAGGGTCTAGGGTCTGACTGTTGGTAAACAGCTGTGATACTGGTAAGTGATTATTCAGTACATATACTGACTTTATTTTCTTTTTTGTTGTACAGTTTCGCAGGATCCTGTTACCGACTCCCTCTCTGAAGGTGGACTATCAAGGGTCTAGGGTCTGAGTGTTCGTGAACAGCTGTGATATAGGTAAGTGATCATTCAGTACATGTATTGACTTTTTTTTTTTCTTTTTTGTCGCACAGTTTCGCAGGATCCCATTACCGACTCCCTCTATGAAGGTGGACAATCAAGGGTCTATGGTCTGACTGTTGGTAAACAGCTGTGATACTGGTAAGTGATTATTCAGTACATATACTGACTTTATTTTCTATTTTGTTGTACAGTTTCGCAGGATCCTGTTACCGACTCCCTCTCTGAAGGTGGACTATCAAGGGTCTAGGGTCTGAGTGTTCGTGAACAGCTGTGATACAGGTAAGTGATCATTCAGTACATGTATTGACACTTTTTTTCTTTTGTCGTACATTTTCGCAGGATCCCATTACCGACTCCCTCTATGAAGGTGGACAATCAAGGGTCTAGGGTCTGACTGTTGGTAAACAGTTGTGATACTGGTAAGTGATTATTCAGTACATATACTGACTTTTTTTTCTTTTTTCTTGTACAGTTTCGCAGGATCCTGTTATCGACTCCCTCTCTGAAGGTGGACTATCAAGGGTCTAGGGTCTGACTGTTCGTAAACAGCTTTGATACAAGTAAGTGATTATTCAGTTTCTATAGACGTATTGACTTTTTTTCTTTCTTGTCATACAATTTCCCAGGATCCCATTTCGGACTCCCCCTCTGAAGGTGGACTATCAAGGGTCTAGGGTCTGAGTGTTCGTGGACAGCTGTGATACAGGTAAGTGATCATTCAGTACATGTATTGACTTTTTTTTTCTTTTTTGTCGTACAGTTTCCCAGGATCCCATTACTGACTCCCTTTATGAAGGTGGACAATCAAGGGTCTAGGGTCTAACTTTTGGTAAACAGCTGTGATACTGGTAAGTGATTATTCAGTACATATACTGACTTTTTTTTTTCTTTTTTCTTGTACACTTTCGCAGGATCCTCTTACCGACTCCCTCTCTGAAGGTGCACTATCAAGGTTCTAGGGTCTGACTGTTCGTAAACAGCTTTGATACAAGTAAGTGATCATTCAGTTTCTATACATGTATTGACTTTTTTTTCTTTTTTGTCGTACAGTTTCCTAGCATCCCGTGACCGACTCCCTCTCTGAAGGTGGAAACGACTAACAAGAGTCTATCCATTTTCTTCTCACTTCACAACTCTATATAGGTAAATACAGCTATATTCTGTCCATCTTCAGCTGTGTGAGGCTGAATGTTCGTAAACAGCTGTTATACAGGTAAGTGATCATTCAGTTTCTATACATGTATTGACTTTTTTTTCTTTTTGTCGTACAGTTTCCCAGGATTCCATTATCAACTCCCTCTATGAAGGTGGACAATCAAGGGTCTAGGGTCTGAGTGTTCGTGAACAGCTGTGATACTGGTAAGTGATTATTCAGTACATATACTGAGTTTTTTTTCTTTTTTGTCGTACAGTTTCCCAGGATTCCATTACTGACTCCCTCTCTGAAGGTGGACTATCAAGGGTCTAGGGTCTGAGTGTTCGTGAACAGCTGTGATACAGGTAAGTGATCATTCAGTACATGTATTGACTTTTTTTTTTCTTTTTTGTTGTACACTTTTGCAGGATCCTGTTACCGACTCCCTCTCTGAAGGTGCACTATCAAGGGTCTAGGGTCTGACTGTTCGTAAACAGCTTTGATACAGGTAAGTGATCATTCAGTTTCTATACACGTACTGATTTGTTTTTTCTTTTTTGTTATACAGTTTCCCAGGATTCTATTACCGACTCCCTCTCTGAAGGTGGACTATCAAGGGTCTAGGGTCTGACTGTTCGTGAACAGCTGTGATACAGGTAAGTGATTATTCAGTTTCTATACATGTATTGACTTTTTTTTTCTTTTTTGTCGTACAGTTTCCCAGGATCCTGTGAAGGTTGAAACGACTAACAAGGATTTCTCCATCTGCATCTCCATTCTCTACTATGACTGGCTGGCAGGTATTCTGTCCATCTATAACTGTGTGAGTCTGACTGTTCGTAATAGCTTTGATACAGGTAAGTGATCATTCAGTTTCTATACATGTATTGACTCTTTTTTCTTTTTTCTCGTACAGTTTCCTAGGATCCCGTGACCGACTCCCTCTCTGAATGTGGAAACGACTAACAAGAGTCTATCCATTTTCTTCTCACTTCACAACTCTATATAGGTAAATACAGCTATATTCTGTCCATCTTCAGCTGTGTGAGGCTGAATGTTCGTAAACAGCTGTGATACTGGTAAGTGATCATTCAGTATATGTATTGACTTTTTTCTTTTTTGTCGTACAGTTTCCCAGGATTCCATTACCGACTCCCTCTCTGAAGGTGGACTATCAAGGGTCTAGGGTCTGACTGTTGGTAAACAGCTGTGATACTGGTAAGTGATTATTCAGTATATATACTGACTTTTTTTTCATTTTTCTTGTACAGTTTTGCAGGATCCTGTTACCGACTCCCTCTCTGAACGTGGACTATCAAGGGTCTAGGGTCTGAGTGTTCGTGAACAGCTGTGATATAGGTAAGTGATCATTCAGTACATGTATTGACTTTTTTTTTTTCTTTTTTGTCGCACAGTTTCGCAGGATCCCATTACCGACTCCCTCTATGAAGGTGGACAATCAAGGGTCTAGGGTCTGACTGTTGGTAAACAGCTGTGATACTGGTAAGTGATTATTCAGTACATATACTAACTTTTTTTTTTTCTTTTTTGTTGTACAGTTTCGCAGGATCCCGTGACCGACTCCCTCTATGAAGGTGGACAATCAAGGGTCTAGGGTCTGACTGTTGGTTAACAGCTGTGATACTGGTAAGTGATTATTCAGTACATATACTGACTTTATTTTCTATTTTGTCATACAGTTTCGCAGGATCCTGTTACCGACTTCCTCTCTGAAGGTGGACTATCAACGGTCTAGGGTTTGACTGTTCGTAAACAGCTTTGATACAAGTAAGTGATTATTCAGTTTCTATAGACGTATTGACTTTTTTTCTTTCTTGTCATACAATTTCCCAGGATCCCATTTCGGACTCCCCCTCTGAAGGTGGACTATCAAGGGTCTAGGGTCTGACTGTTGGTAAACAGCTGTGATACTGGTAAGTGATCATTCAGTACATGTATTGACACTTTTTTTCTTTTGTCGTACATTTTCGCAGGATCCCATTACCGACTCCCTCTATGAAGGTGGACAATCAAGGGTCTAGGGTCTGACTGTTGGTAAACAGCTGTGATACTGGTAAGTGATTATTCAGTACATATACTGACTTTTTTTCTTTTTTCTTGTACAGTTTCGCAGGATCCTGTTATCGACTCCCTCTCTGAAGGTGGACTATCAAGGGTCTAGGGTCTGAGTGTTCGTGAACAGCTGTGATACAGGTAAGTAATCATTCAGTACATGTATTGACTTTTTTTTTTTCTTTTTTGTCGTACATTTTCGCAGGATCCCATTACCGACTCCCTCTATGAAGGTGGACAATCAAGGGTCTAGGGTCTAACTTTTGGTAAACAGCTGTGATACTGGTAAGTGATTATTCAGTACATATACTAACTTTTTTTTTCTTTTTTGTTGTACAGTTTCGCAGGATCCCGTGACCGACTCCCTCTATGAAGGTGGACAATCAAGGGTCTAGGGTCTGACTGTTGGTAAACAGCTGTGATACTGGTAAGTGATTATTCAGTACATATACTGACTTTTTTTTCTTTTTTCTTGTACAGTTTCGCAGGATCCTGTTACCGACTCCCTCTATGAAGGTGGACAATCAAGGGTCTAGGGTCTGAGTGTTCGTGAACAGCTGTGATACAGGTAAGTGATCATTCAGTACATGTATTGACTTTTTTTTTCTTTTGTCGTACAGTTTCCCAGGATTCCATTACCGACTCCCTCTCTGAAGGTGGACTATCAAGGGTCTAGGGTCTGACTGTTGGTAAAGAGCTGTGATACTGGTAAGTGATTATTCAGTATATATACTGACTTTTTTTTCCATTTTTCTTGTACAGTTTTGCAGGATCCTGTTACCGACTCCCTCTCTGAAGGTGGACAATCAATGGTCTAGGGTCTGACTGTTGGTAAACAGCTGTGATACAGGTAAGTGATCATTCAGTACATGTATTGACTTTTTTTTTCTTTTGTCGTACAGTTTCGCAGGATCCCATTACCGACTCCCTCTCTGAAGGTGGACTATCAAGGGTCTAGGGTCTGACTGTTGGTAAACAGCTGTGATACTGGTAAGTGATTATTCAGTACATATACTAACTTTTTTTTTCTTTTTTGTTGTACAGTTTCGCAGGATCCCGTGACCGACTCCCTCTATGAAGGTGGACAATCAAGGGTCTAGGGTCTGACTGTTGGTAAACAGCTGTGATACTGGTAAGTGATTATTCAGTACATATACTGACTTTATTTTCTATTTTGTTGTACAGTTTTGCAGGATCCTGTTACCGACTCCCTCTCTGAAGGTGGACTATCAAGGGTCTAGGGTCTGAGTGTTCGTGAACAGCTGTGATACAGGTAAGTGATCATTCAGTACATGTATTGACACTTTTTTTCTTTTGTCGTACATTTTCGCAGGATCCCATTACCGACTCCCTCTATGAAGGTGGACAATCAAGGGTCTAGGGTCTGACTGTTGGTAAACAGTTGTGATACTGGTAAGTGATTATTCAGTACATATACTGACTTTTTTTTCTTTTTTCTTGTACAGTTTCGCAGGATCCTGTTATCGACTCCCTCTCTGAAGGTGGACTATCAAGGGTCTAGGGTCTGACTGTTCGTAAACAGCTTTGATACAAGTAAGTGATTATTCAGTTTCTATAGACGTATTGACTTTTTTTCTTTCTTGTCATACAATTTCCCAGGATCCCATTTCGGACTCCCCCTCTGAAGGTGGACTATCAAGGGTCTAGGGTCTGACTGTTCGTAAACAGCTGTGATACTGGTAAGTGATCATTCAGTACATGTATTGACACTTTTTTTCTTTTGTCGTACATTTTCGCAGGATCCCAATACCGACTCCCTCTATGAAGGTGGACAATCAAGGGTCTAGGGTCTGACTGTTGGTAAACAGTTGTGATACTGGTAAGTGATTATTCAGTACATATACTGACTTTTTTTTCTTTTTTCTTGTACAGTTTCGCAGGATCCTGTTATCGACTCCCTCTCTGAAGGTGGACTATCAAGGGTCTAGGGTCTGAGTGTTCGTGAACAGCTATGATACAGGTAAGTGATTATTCAGTACATATACTGACTTTTTTTTCTTTTTTCTTGTACACTTTCGCAGGACCCTGTTACCGACTCCCTCTCTGAAGGTGCACTATCAAGGGTCTAGGGTCTGACTGTTCGTAAACAGCTTTGATACAAGTAAGTGATTATTCAGTTTCTATACACGTATTGACTTTTTTTCTTTCTTGTCATACAATTTCCCAGGATCCCATTTCGGACTCCCCCTCTGAAGGTGGACTATCAAGGGTCTAGGGTCTGAGTGTTCGTGAACAGCTGTGATTCAGGTAAGTGATCATTCAGTACATGTATTTACTTTTTTTTTTTCTTTTTTGTTGTTCAGTTTCGCAGGATCCCGTCACCGACTCCCTCTATGAAGGTGGACAATCAAGGGTCTAGGGTCTGACTGTTGGTAAACAGCTGTGATACTGGTAAGTGATTATTCAGTACATATACTGACTTTATTTTCTTTTTTGTTGTACAGTTTCGCAGGATCCTGTTACCGACTCCCTCTCTGAAGGTGGACTATCAAGGGTCTAGGGTCTGAGTGTTCGTGAACAGCTGTGATACAGGTAAGTGATCATTCAGTACATGTATTGACTTTTTTTTTTTCATTTTTGTCGTACAGTTTCGCAGGATCCCATTACCGACTCCCTTTATGAAGGTGGACAATCAAGGGTGTAGGGTCTAACTTTTGGTAAACAGCTGTGATACTGGTAAGTGATTATTCAGTACATATACTGACTTTTTTTTCTTTTTTCTTGTACAGTTTCGCAGGATCCTGTTACCGACTCCCTCTCTGAAGGTGGACTATCAAGGGTCTAGGGTCTGAGTGTTCTTGAACAGCTGTGATACTGGTAAGTGATTATTCAGTACATATACTGACTTTTTTTTCTTTTTTGTCGTACAGTTTCCCAGGATTCCATGACTGACTCCCTCTCTGAAGGTGGACTATCAAGGGTCTAGGGTCTGAGTGTTCGTAAACAGCTGTGATACAGGTAAGTGATCATTCAGTATATGTATTGACTTTTTTTTTTCTTTTGTCGTACAGTTTCGCAGGATCCCATTACCGACTCCCTCTATGAAGGTGGACAATCAAGGGTCTGACTGTTGGTAAACAGCTGTGATACTGGTAAGTGATTATTCAGTACATATACTGACTTTTTTTTCTTTTTTCTAGTACACTTTCGCAGGATCCTGTTACCGACTCCCTCTCTGAAGGTGCACTATCAAGGGTCTAGGGTCTGACTGTTCTTAAACAGCTTTGATACAGGTAAGTGATCATTCAGTTTCTATACACGTACTGACTTTTTTTTTCTTTTTTGTCATACAGTTTCCCAGGATTCTATTACCGACTCCCTCTCTGAAGGTGGACTATCAAGCGTCTAGGGTCTGACTGTTCTTAAACAGCTTTGATACAGGTAAGTGATCATTCAGTTTCTATACACGTATTGACTTTTTTTTTTTCTTTTTTGTCGTACAGTTTCCCAGGATCCCGTGAAGGTTGAAACGACTAACAAGGATTTCTCCATCTGCATCTCCATTCTCTACTATGACTGGCTGGCAGGTATTCTGTCCATCTTGAACTGTGTGAGTCTGACTGTTCGTAATAGCTTTGATACAGGTAAGTGATCATTCAGTTTCTATACATGTATTGACTCTTTTTTCTTTTTTCTCGTACAGTTTCCTAGGATCCCGTGACCGACTCCCTCTCAGAATGTGGAAACGACTAACAAGAGTCTATCCATTTTCTTCTCACTTCACAACTCTATATAGGTAAATACAGCTATATTCTGTCCATCTTCAGCTGTGTGAGGCTGAATGTTCGTAAACAGCGGTTATACAGGTAAGTGATTGTTCAGTTTCTATATACACGTTCTGACTTTTTTCTTTTTTGTCGTACAGTTTCCCAGGATTCCATTACCGACTCCCTCTCTGAAGGTGGACTATCAAGGGTCTAGGGTCTGACTGTTGGTAAAGAGCTGTGATACTGGTAAGTGATTATTCAGTGTATATACTGACTTTTTTTTCTTTTTTCTTGTACAGTTTTGCAGGATCCTGTTACCGACTCCCTCTCTGAAGGTGGACAATCAAGGGTCTAGGGTCTGACTGTTGGTAAACAGCTGTGATACAGGTAAGTGATCATTCAGTACATGTATTGACTTTTTTTTTCTTTTGTCGTACAGTTTCGCAGGATCCCATTACCGACTCCCTCTATGAAGGTGGACAATCAAGGGTCTAGGGTCTGACTGTTGGTAAACAGCTGTGATACTGGTAAGTGATTATTCTTGTCATACAATTTCCCAGGATCCCATTTCGGACTCCCCCTCTGAAGGTGGACTATCAAGGGTCTAGGGTCTGAGTGTTCGTGGACAGCTGTGATACAGGTAAGTGATCATTCAGTACATGTATTGACTTTTTTTTTCTTTTTTGTCGTACAGTTTCCCAGGATCCCATTACTGACTCCCTTTATGAAGGTGGACAATCAAGGGTCTAGGGTCTAACTTTTGGTAAACAGCTGTGATACTGGTAAGTGATTATTCAGTACATATACTGACTTTTTTTTTTCTTTTTTCTTGTACACTTTCGCAGGATCCTCTTACCGACTCCCTCTCTGAAGGTGCACTATCAAGGTTCTAGGGTCTGACTGTTCGTAAACAGCTTTGATACAAGTAAGTGATCATTCAGTTTCTATACATGTATTGACTTTTTTTTCTTTTTTGTCGTACAGTTTCCTAGCATCCCGTGACCGACTCCCTCTCTGAAGGTGGAAACGACTAACAAGAGTCTATCCATTTTCTTCTCACTTCACAACTCTATATAGGTAAATACAGCTATATTCTGTCCATCTTCAGCTGTGTGAGGCTGAATGTTCGTAAACAGCTGTTATACAGGTAAGTGATCATTCAGTTTCTATACATGTATTGACTTTTTTTTCTTTTTGTCGTACAGTTTCCCAGGATTCCATTATCAACTCCCTCTATGAAGGTGGACAATCAAGGGTCTAGGGTCTGACTGTTGGTAAACAGCTGTGATACTGGTAAGTGATTATTCAGTACATATACTGAGTTTTTTTTCTTTTTTGTCGTACAGTTTCCCAGGCTTCCATTACTGACTCCCTCTCTGAAGGTGGACTATCAAGGGTCTAGGGTCTGAGTGTTCGTGAACAGCTGTGATACAGGTAAGTGATCATTCAGTACATGTATTGACTTTTTTTTTTCTTTTTTGTTGTACACTTTTGCAGGATCCTGTTACCGACTCCCTCTCTGAAGGTGCACTATCAAGGGTCTAGGGTCTGACTGTTCGTGAACAGCTGTGATACAGGTAAGTGATTATTCAGTTTCTATACATGTATTGACTTTTTTTTTCTTTTTTGTCGTACAGTTTCCCAGGATCCTGTGAAGGTTGAAACGACTAACAAGGATTTCTCCATCTGCATCTCCATTCTCTACTATGACTGGCTGGCAGGTATTCTGTCCATCTATAACTGTGTGAGTCTGACTGTTCGTAATAGCTTTGATACAGGTAAGTGATCATTCAGTTTCTATACATGTATTGACTCTTTTTTCTTTTTTCTCGTACAGTTTCCTAGGATCCCGTGACCGACTCCCTCTCTGAATGTGGAAACGACTAACAAGAGTCTATCCATTTTCTTCTCACTTCACAACTCTATATAGGTAAATACAGCTATATTCTGTCCATCTTCAGCTGTGTGAGGCTGAATGTTCGTAAACAGCTGTTATACAGGTAAGTGATTGTTCAGTTTCTATACACGTTCTGACTTTTTTCTTTTTTGTCGTACAGTTTCCCAGGATTCCATTACCGACTCCCTCTCTGAAGGTGGACTATCAAGGGTCTAGGGTCTGACTGTTGGTAAAGAGCTGTGATACTGGTAAGTGATTATTCAGTATATATACTGACTTTTTTTTCTTTTTTCTTGTACAGTTTTGCAGGATCCTGTTACCGACTCCCTCTCTGAAGGTGGACAATCAAGGGTCTAGGGTCTGACTGTTGGTAAACAGCTGTGATACAGGTATGTGATCATTCAGTACATGTATTGACTTTTTTTTTTCTTTTTTGTTGTACAGTTTCGCAGGATCCCATTACCGACTCCCTCTATGAAGGTGGACAATCAAGGGTCTAGGGTCTGACTGTTGGTAAACAGCTGTGATACTGGTAAGTGATTATTCAGTGTATATATACTAACTTTTTTTTCTTTTTTGTTGTACAGTTTCGCAGGATCCTGTTACCGACTCCCTCTATGAAGGTGGACAATCAAGGGTCTAGGGTCTGAATGTTGGTTAACAGCTGTGATACTGGTAAGTGATCATTCAGTATATGTATTGACTTTTTTCTTTTTTGTCGTACAGTTTCCCAGGATTCCATTACCGACTCCCTCTCTGAAGGTGGACTATCAAGGGTCTAGGGTCTGACTGTTGGTAAAGAGCTGTGATACTGGTAAGTGATTATTCAGTATATATACTGACTTTTTTTTCATTTTTCTTGTACAGTTTTGCAGGATCCTGTTACCGACTCCCTCTCTGAAGGTGGACAATCAAGGGTCTAGGGTCTGACTGTTGGTAAACAGCTGTGATACAGGTAAGTGATCATTCAGTACATGTATTGACTTTTTTTTTCTTTTGTCGTACAGTTTCGCAGGATCCCATTACCGACTCCCTCTATGAAGGTGGACAATCAAGGGTCTAGGGTCTGACTGTTGGTAAACAGCTGTGATACTGGTAAGTGATTATTCAGTACATATACTGACTTTATTTTCTTTTTTGTTGTACAGTTTCGCAGGATCCTGTTACCGACTCCCTCTCTGAAGGTGGACTATCAAGGGTCTAGGGTCTGAGTGTTCGTGAACAGCTGTGATACAGGTAAGTGATCATTCAGTACATGTATTGACTTTTTTTTTTCTTTTTTGTCATACAGTTTCGCAGGATCCTGTTACCGACTCCCTCTATGAAGGTGGACAATCAAGGGTCTAGGGTCTGACTGTTGGTAAACAGCTGTGATACTGGTAAGTGATTATTCAGTACATATACTGACTTTATTTCCTTTTTTGTTGTACAGTTTCGCAGGATCCTGTTACCGACTCCCTCTCTGAAGGTGGACTATCAAGGGTCTAGGGTCTGACTGTTGGTAAACAGCTGTGATACTGGTAAGTGATTATTCAGTACATATACTAACTTTTTTTTTCTTTTTTGTTTTACAGTTTCGCAGGATCCCGTGACCGACTCCCTCTATGAAGGTGGACAATCAAGGGTCTAGGGTCTGACTGTTGGTAAACAGCTGTGATACTGGTAAGTGATTATTCAGTACATATACTAACTTTTTTTTTCTTTTTTGTTGTACAGTTTCGCAGGATCCTGTTACGACTCCCTCTCTGAAGGTGGACTATCAAGGGTCTAGGGTCTGAGTGTTCGTGAACAGCTGTGATACTGGTAAGTGATCATTCAGTACATGTATTGACTTTTTTTTTTCATTTTTGTCGTACAGTTTCGCAGGATCCCATTACCGACTCCCTTTATGAAGGTGGACAATCAAGGGTGTAGGGTCTAACTTTTTTTGTTAAACAGCTGTGATACTGGTAAGTGATTATTCAGTACATATACTGACTTTTTTTTCTTTTTTCTTTTACAATTTCGCAGGATCCTGTTACCGACTCCCTCTCTGAAGGTGGACTATCAAGGGTCTAGGGTCTGAGTGTTCGTGAACAGCTGTGATACAGGTAAGTGATCATTCAGTACATGTATTGACTTTTTTTTTTTTCTTTTTTCTCATACAGTTTCGCAGGATCCTGTTACCGACTCCCTCTATGAAGGTGGACAATCAAGGGTCTAGGGTCTGACTGTTGGTAAACAGCTGTGATACTTGTAAGTGATTATTCAGTACATATACTGACTTTATTTTCTTTTTTGTTGTACAGTTTCGCAGGATCCTGTTACCGACTCCCTCTCTGAAGGTGGACTATCAAGGGTCTAGGGTCTGACTGTTGGTAAACAGCTGTGATACTGGTAAGTGATTATTCAGTACATATACTAACTTTTTTTTTCTTTTTTGTTGTACAGTTTCGCAGGATCCCGTGACCGACTCCCTCTATGAAGGTGGACAATCAAGGGTCTAGGGTCTGACTGTTGGTAAACAGCTGTGATACTGGTAAGTGATTATTCAGTACATATACTGACTTTTTTTTCTTTTTTCTTGTACACTTTCGCAGGACCCTGTTACCGACTCCCTCTCTGAAGGTGCACTATCAAGGGTCTAGGGTCTGACTGTTCGTAAACAGCTTTGATACAAGTAAGTGATTATTCAGTTTCTATAGACGTATTGACTTTTTTTCTTTCTTGTCATACAATTTCCCAGGATCCCATTTCGGACTCCCCCTCTGAAGGTGGACTATCAAGGGTCTAGGGTCTGACTGTTCGTAAACAGCTGTGATACTGGTAAGTGATCATTCAGTACATGTATTGACACTTTTTTTCTTTTGTTGTACATTTTCGCAGGATCCCATTACCGACTCCCTCTATGAAGGTGGACAATCAAGGGTCTAGGGTCTGACTGTTGGTAAACAGTTGTGATACTGGTAAGTGATTATTCAATACATATACTGACTTTTTTTTCTTTTTTCTTGTACAGTTTCGCAGGATCCTGTTATCGACTCCCTCTCTGAAGGTGGACTATCAAGGGTCTAGGGTCTGAGTGTTCGTGAACAGCTGTGATACAGGTAAGTGATCATTCAGTACATGTATTGACTTTTTTTTTCTTTTTTGTCGTACAGTTTCGCAGGATCCTGTTACCGACTCCCTCTCTGAAGGTGGACTATCAAGGGTCTAGGGTCTGACTGTTCGTAAACAGCTTTGATACAAGTAAGTGATTATTCAGTTTCTATAGACGTATTGACTTTTTTTCTTTCTTGTCATACAATTTCCCAGGATCCCATTTCGGACTCCCCCTCTGAAGGTGGACTATCAAGGGTCTAGGGTCTGACTGTTCGTAAACAGCTGTGATACTGGTAAGTGATCATTCAGTACATGTATTGACACTTTTTTTCTTTTGTCGTACATTTTCGCAGGATCCCATTACCGACTCCCTCTATGAAGGTGGATAATCAAGGGTCTAGGGTCTGACTGTTGGTAAACAGTTGTGATACTGGTAAGTGATTATTCAGTACATATACTGACTTTTTTTTCTTTTTTCTTGTACAGTTTCGCAGGATCCTGTTATCGACTCCCTCTCTGAAGGTGGACTATCAAGGGTCTAGGGTCTGAGTGTTCGTGAACAGCTGTGATACAGGTAAGTGATCATTCAGTACATGTATTGACTTTTTTTTTCTTTTTTGTCGTACAGTTTCGCAGGATCCTGTTACCGACTCCCTCTCTGAAGGTGGACTATCAAGGGTCTAGTGTCTGACTGTTCATGAACAGCTGTGATACAGGTAAGTAATCATTCAGTTTCTATACACGTATTGACTTTTTTTTTCTTTTTTTTCGTACAGTTTCCCAGGATCCCGTGAAGGTTGAAACGACTAACAAGGATTTCTCCATCTGCATCTCCATTCTCTACTATGACTGGCTGGCAGGTATTCTGTCCATCTTGAACTGTGTGAGTCTGACTGTTCGTAATAGCTTTGATACAGGTAAGTGATCATTCAGTTTCTATACATGTATTGACTCTTTTTTCTTTTTTCTCGTACAGTTTCCCAGGATCCCGTGACCGACTCCCTCTCTGAATGTGGAAACGACTAACAAGAGTCTATCCATTTTCTTCTCACTTCACAACTCTATATAGGTAAATACAGCTATATTCTGTCCATCTTCAGCTGTGTGAGGCTGAATGTTCGTAAACAGCTTTGATACAAGTAAGTGATTATTCAGTTTCTATACACGTATTGACTTTTTTTCTTTCTTGTCATACAATTTCCCAGGATCCCATTTCGGACTCCCCCTCTGAAGGTGGACTATCAAGGGTCTAGGGTCTGAGTGTTCGTGAACAGCTGTGATACAGGTAAGTGATCATTCAGTACATGTATTGACTTTTTTTTTTTCTTTTTTGTCGTACAGTTTCGCAGGATCCCATTACCGACTCCCTCTATGAAGGTGGACAATCAAGGGTCTAGGGTCTGACTGTTGGTAAACAGCTGTGATACTGGTAAGTGATTATTCAGTACATATACTGACTTTTTTTTCTTTTTTGTCGTAAAGTTTCCCAGGATTCCATTACTGACTCCCTCTCTGAAGGTGGACTATCAAGGGTCTAGGGTCTGACTGTTGGTAAACAGCTGTGATACTGGTAAGTGATTATTCAGTACATATACTGACTTTTTTTTCTTTTTTCTTGTACACTTTTGCAGGATCCTGTTACCGACTCCCTCTCTGAAGGTGGACTATCAAGGGTCTAGTGTCTGACTGTTCGTGAACAGCTGTGATACAGGTAAGTAATCATTCAGTTTCTATACACGTATTGACTTTTTTTTTCTTTTTTTTCGTACAGTTTCCCAGGATCCCGTGAAGGTTGAAACGACTAACAAGGATTTCTCCATCTGCATCTCCATTCTCTACTATGACTGGCTGGCAGGTATTCTGTCCATCTTGAACTGTGTGAGTCTGACTGTTCGTAATAGCTTTGATACAGGTAAGTGATCATTCAGTTTCTATACATGTATTGACTCTTTTTTCTTTTTTCTCGTACAGTTTCCTAGGATCCCGTGACCGACTCCCTCTCTGAATGTGGAAACGACTAACAAGAGTCTATCCATTTTCTTCTCACTTCACAACTCTATATAGGTAAATACAGCTATATTCTGTCCATCTTCAGCTGTGTGAGGCTGAATGTTCGTAAACAGCTGTTATACAGGTAAGTGATTGTTCAGTTTCTATACACGTTCTGACTTTTTTCTTTTTTGTCGTACAGTTTCCCAGGATTCCATTACCGACTCCCTCTCTGAAGGTGGACTATCAAGGGTCTAGGGTCTGACTGTTGGTAAAGAGCTGTGATACTGGTAAGTGATTATTCAGTATATATACTGACTTTTTTTTCTTTTTTCTTGTACAGTTTTGCAGGATCCTGTTACCGACTCCCTCTCTGAAGGTGGACTATCAAGGGTCTAGGGTCTGACTGTTGGTAAACAGCTGTGATACTGGTAAGTGATTATTCAGTACATATACTAACTTTTTTTTTCTTTTTTGTTGTACAGTTTCGCAGGATCCCGTGACCGACTCCCTCTATGAAGGTGGACAATCAAGGGTCTAGGGTCTGACTGTTGGTAAACAGCTGTGATACTGGTAAGTGATTATTCAGTACATATACTGACTTTATTTTCTATTTTGTTGTACAGTTTCGCAGGATCCTGTTACCGACTCCCTCTCTGAAGGTGGACTATCAAGGGTCTAGGGTCTGAGTGTTCGTGAACAGCTGTGATACAGGTAAGTGATCATTCAGTACATGTATTGACTTTTTTTTTCTTTTTTGTCGCACAGTTTCGCAGGATCCCATTACCGACTCCCTCTATGAAGGTGGACAATCAAGGGTCTAGGGTCTGACTGTTGGTAAACAGCTGTGATACTGGTAAGTGATTATTCAGTACATATACTAACTTTTTTTTTCTTTATTGTTGTACAGTTTCGCAGGATCCCGTGACCGACTCCCTCTATGAAGGTGGACAATCAAGGGTCTAGGGTCTGACTGTTGGTAAACAGCTGTGAAACTGGTAAGTGATTATTCAGTACATATACTGACTTTATTTTCTATTTTGTCATACAGTTTCGCAGGATCCTGTTACCGACTCCCTCTCTGAAGGTGGACTATCAAGGGTCTAGGGTCTGACTGTTCGTAAACAGCTTTGATACAAGTAAGTGATTATTCAGTTTCTATAGACGTATTGACTTTTTTTCTTTCTTGTCATACAATTTCCCAGGATCCCATTTCGGACTCCCCCTCTGAAGGTGGACTATCAAGGGTCTAGGGTCTGACTGTTCGTAAACAGCTGTGATACTGGTAAGTGATCATTCAGTACATGTATTGACACTTTTTTTCTTTTGTTGTACATTTTCGCAGGATCCCATTACCGACTCCCTCTATGAAGGTGGACAATCAAGGGTCTAGGGTCTGACTGTTGGTAAACAGTTGTGATACTGGTAAGTGATTATTCAATACATATACTGACTTTTTTTTCTTTTTTCTTGTACAGTTTCGCAGGATCCTGTTATCGACTCCCTCTCTGAAGGTGGACTATCAAGGGTCTAGGGTCTGAGTGTTCGTGAACAGCTGTGATACAGGTAAGTGATCATTCAGTACATGTATTGACTTTTTTTTTCTTTTTTGTCGTACAGTTTCGCAGGATCCTGTTACCGACTCCCTCTCTGAAGGTGGACTATCAAGGGTCTAGGGTCTGACTGTTCGTAAACAGCTTTGATACAAGTAAGTGATTATTCAGTTTCTATAGACGTATTGACTTTTTTTCTTTCTTGTCATACAATTTCCCAGGATCCCATTTCGGACTCCCCCTCTGAAGGTGGACTATCAAGGGTCTAGGGTCTGACTGTTCGTAAACAGCTGTGATACTGGTAAGTGATCATTCAGTACATGTATTGACACTTTTTTTCTTTTGTCGTACATTTTCGCAGGATCCCATTACCGACTCCCTCTATGAAGGTGGATAATCAAGGGTCTAGGGTCTGACTGTTGGTAAACAGTTGTGATACTGGTAAGTGATTATTCAGTACATATACTGACTTTTTTTTCTTTTTTCTTGTACAGTTTCGCAGGATCCTGTTATCGACTCCCTCTCTGAAGGTGGACTATCAAGGGTCTAGGGTCTGAGTGTTCGTGAACAGCTGTGATACAGGTAAGTGATCATTCAGTACATGTATTGACTTTTTTTTTCTTTTTTGTCGTACAGTTTCGCAGGATCCTGTTACCGACTCCCTCTCTGAAGGTGGACTATCAAGGGTCTAGTGTCTGACTGTTCGTGAACAGCTGTGATACAGGTAAGTAATCATTCAGTTTCTATACACGTATTGACTTTTTTTTTCTTTTTTTTCGTACAGTTTCCCAGGATCCCGTGAAGGTTGAAACGACTAACAAGGATTTCTCCATCTGCATCTCCATTCTCTACTATGACTGGCTGGCAGGTATTCTGTCCATCTTGAACTGTGTGAGTCTGACTGTTCGTAATAGCTTTGATACAGGTAAGTGATCATTCAGTTTCTATACATGTATTGACTCTTTTTTCTTTTTTCTCGTACAGTTTCCCAGGATCCCGTGACCGACTCCCTCTCTGAAGGTGGAAACGACTAACAAGAGTCTATCCATTTTCTTCTCACTTCACAACTCTATATAGGTAAATACAGCTATATTCTGTCCATCTTCAGCTGTGTGAGGCTGAATGTTCGTAAACAGCTTTGATACAAGTAAGTGATTATTCAGTTTCTATACACGTATTGACTTTTTTTCTTTCTTGTCATACAATTTCCCAGGATCCCATTTCGGACTCCCCCTCTGAAGGTGGACTATCAAGGGTCTAGGGTCTGAGTGTTCGTGAACAGCTGTGATACAGGTAAGTGATCATTCAGTACATGTATTGACTTTTTTTTTTTCTTTTTTGTCGTACAGTTTCGCAGGATCCCATTACCGACTCCCTCTATGAAGGTGGACAATCAAGGGTCTAGGGTCTGACTGTTGGTAAACAGCTGTGATACTGGTAAGTGATTATTCAGTACATATACTGACTTTTTTTTCTTTTTTGTCGTAAAGTTTCCCAGGATTCCATTACTGACTCCCTCTCTGAAGGTGGACTATCAAGGGTCTAGGGTCTGACTGTTGGTAAACAGCTGTGATACTGGTAAGTGATTATTCAGTACATATACTGACTTTTTTTTCTTTTTTCTTGTACACTTTTGCAGGATCCTGTTACCGACTCCCTCTCTGAAGGTGGACTATCAAGGGTCTAGTGTCTGACTGTTCGTGAACAGCTGTGATACAGGTAAGTAATCATTCAGTTTCTATACACGTATTGACTTTTTTTTTCTTTTTTTTCGTACAGTTTCCCAGGATCCCGTGAAGGTTGAAACGACTAACAAGGATTTCTCCATCTGCATCTCCATTCTCTACTATGACTGGCTGGCAGGTATTCTGTCCATCTTGAACTGTGTGAGTCTGACTGTTCGTAATAGCTTTGATACAGGTAAGTGATCATTCAGTTTCTATACATGTATTGACTCTTTTTTCTTTTTTCTCGTACAGTTTCCTAGGATCCCGTGACCGACTCCCTCTCTGAATGTGGAAACGACTAACAAGAGTCTATCCATTTTCTTCTCACTTCACAACTCTATATAGGTAAATACAGCTATATTCTGTCCATCTTCAGCTGTGTGAGGCTGAATGTTCGTAAACAGCTGTTATACAGGTAAGTGATTGTTCAGTTTCTATACACGTTCTGACTTTTTTCTTTTTTGTCGTACAGTTTCCCAGGATTCCATTACCCACTCCCTCTCTGAAGGTGGACTATCAAGGGTCTAGGGTCTGACTGTTGGTAAAGAGCTGTGATACTGGTAAGTGATTATTCAGTATATATACTGACTTTTTTTTCTTTTTTCTTGTACAGTTTTGCAGGATCCTGTTACCGACTCCCTCTCTGAAGGTGGACTATCAAGGGTCTAGGGTCTGACTGTTGGTAAACAGCTGTGATACTGGTAAGTGATTATTCAGTACATATACTAACTTTTTTTTTCTTTTTTGTTGTACAGTTTCGCAGGATCCCGTGACCGACTCCCTCTATGAAGGTGGACAATCAAGGGTCTAGGGTCTGACTGTTGGTAAACAGCTGTGATACTGGTAAGTGATTATTCAGTACATATACTGACTTTATTTTCTATTTTGTTGTACAGTTTCGCAGGATCCTGTTACCGACTCCCTCTCTGAAGGTGGACTATCAAGGGTCTAGGGTCTGAGTGTTCGTGAACAGCTGTGATACAGGTAAGTGATCATTCAGTACATGTATTGACTTTTTTTTTCTTTTTTGTCGCACAGTTTCGCAGGATCCCATTACCGACTCCCTCTATGAAGGTGGACAATCAAGGGTCTAGGGTCTGACTGTTGGTAAACAGCTGTGATACTGGTAAGTGATTATTCAGTACATATACTAACTTTTTTTTTCTTTATTGTTGTACAGTTTCGCAGGATCCCGTGACCGACTCCCTCTATGAAGGTGGACAATCAAGGGTCTAGGGTCTGACTGTTGGTAAACAGCTGTGAAACTGGTAAGTGATTATTCAGTACATATACTGACTTTATTTTCTATTTTGTCATACAGTTTCGCAGGATCCTGTTACCGACTCCCTCTCTGAAGGTGGACTATCAAGGGTCTAGGGTCTGACTGTTCGTAAACAGCTTTGATACAAGTAAGTGATTATTCAGTTTCTATAGACGTATTGACTTTTTTTCTTTCTTGTCATACAATTTCCCAGGATCCCATTTCGGACTCCCCCTCTGAAGGTGGACTATCAAGGGTCTAGGGTCTGACTGTTCGTAAACAGCTGTGATACTGGTAAGTGATCATTCAGTACATGTATTGACACTTTTTTTCTTTTGTTGTACATTTTCGCAGGATCCCATTACCGACTCCCTCTATGAAGGTGGACAATCAAGGGTCTAGGGTCTGACTGTTGGTAAACAGTTGTGATACTGGTAAGTGATTATTCAATACATATACTGACTTTTTTTTCTTTTTTCTTGTACAGTTTCGCAGGATCCTGTTATCGACTCCCTCTCTGAAGGTGGACTATCAAGGGTCTAGGGTCTGAGTGTTCGTGAACAGCTGTGATACAGGTAAGTGATCATTCAGTACATGTATTGACTTTTTTTTTCTTTTTTGTCGTACAGTTTCGCAGGATCCTGTTACCGACTCCCTCTCTGAAGGTGGACTATCAAGGGTCTAGGGTCTGACTGTTCGTAAACAGCTTTGATACAAGTAAGTGATTATTCAGTTTCTATAGACGTATTGACTTTTTTTCTTTCTTGTCATACAATTTCCCAGGATCCCATTTCGGACTCCCCCTCTGAAGGTGGACTATCAAGGGTCTAGGGTCTGACTGTTCGTAAAACAGCTGTGATACTGGTAAGTGATCATTCAGTACATGTATTGACACTTTTTTTCTTTTGTCGTACATTTTCGCAGGATCCCATTACCGACTCCCTCTCTGAAGGTGGACTATCAAGGGTCTAGGGTCTGACTGTTGGTAAACAGCTGTGATACTGGTAAGTGATTATTCAGTACATATACTAACTTTTTTTTTCTTTTTTGTTGTACAGTTTCGCAGGATCCCGTGACCGACTCCCTCTATGAAGGTCGACAATCAAGGGTCTAGGGTCTGACTGTTGGTAAACAGCTGTGATACTGGTAAGTGATTATTCAGTACATATACTGACTTTTTTTTCTTTTTTCTTGTACACTTTCGCAGGACCCTGTTACCGACTCCCTCTCTGAAGGTGCACTATCAAGGGTCTAGGGTCTGACTGTTCGTAAACAGCTTTGATACAAGTAAGTGATTATTCAGTTTCTATACACGTATTGACTTTTTTTCTTTCTTGTCATACAATTTCCCAGGATCCCATTTCGGACTCCCCCTCTGAAGGTGGACTATCAAGGGTCTAGGGTCTGAGTGTTCGTGAACAGCTGTGATACAGGTAAGTGATCATTCAGTACATGTATTGACTTTTTTTTTTTCTTTTTTGTCGTACAGTTTCGCAGGATCCCATTACCGACTCCCTCTATGAAGGTGGACAATCAAGGGTCTAGGGTCTGACTGTTGGTAAACAGCTGTGATACTGGTAAGTGATTATTCAGTACATATACTGACTTTTTTTTCTTTTTTGTCGTACAGTTTCCCAGGATTCCATTACTGACTCCCTCTCTGAAGGTGGACTATCAAGGGTCTAGGGTCTGAGTGTTCGTAAACAGCTGTGATACTGGTAAGTGATTATTCAGTACATATACTGACTTTTTTTTCTTTTTTCTTGTACACTTTTGCAGGATCCTGTTACCGACTCCCTCTCTGAAGGTGCACTATCAAGGGTCTAGGGTCTGACTGTTCGTAAACAGCTTTGATACAGGTAAGTGATCATTCAGTTTCTATACACGTACTGACTTTTTTTTTCTTTTTTGTCATACAGTTTCCCAGGATTCTATTACCGACTCCCTCTCTGAAGGTGGACTATCAAGGGTCTAGTGTCTGACTGTTCGTGAACAGCTGTGATACAGGTAAGTAATCATTCAGTTTCTATACACGTATTGACTTTTTTTTTCTTTTTTTTCGTACAGTTTCCCAGGATCCCGTGAAGGTTGAAACGACTAACAAGGATTTCTCCATCTGCATCTCCATTCTCTACTATGACTGGCTGGCAGGTATTCTGTCCATCTTGAACTGTGTGAGTCTGACTGTTCGTAATAGCTTTGATACAGGTAAGTGATCATTCAGTTTCTATACATGTATTGACTCTTTTTTCTTTTTTCTCGTACAGTTTCCTAGGATCCCGTGACCGACTCCCTCTCTGAATGTGGAAACGACTAACAAGAGTCTATCCATTTTCTTCTCACTTCACAACTCTATATAGGTAAATACAGCTATATTCTGTCCATCTTCAGCTGTGTGAGGCTGAATGTTCGTAAACAGCTGTTATACAGGTAAGTGATTGTTCAGTTTCTATACACGTTCTGACTTTTTTCTTTTTTGTCGTACAGTTTCCCAGGATTCCATTACTGACTCCCTCTCTGAAGGTGGACTATCAAGGGTCTAGGGTCTGACTGTTGGTAAAGAGCTGTGATACTGGTAAGTGATTATACAGTATATATACTGACTTTTTTTTCTTTTTTCTTGTACAGTTTCGCAGGATCCTGTTACCGACTCCCTCTCTGAAGGTGGACTATCAAGGGTCTAGGGTCTGACTGTTGGTAAACAGCTGTGATACTGGTAAGTGATTATTCAGTACATATACTGACTTTATTTTCTATTTTGTTGTACAGTTTCGCAGGATCCTGTTACCGACTCCCTCTCTGAAGGTGGACTATCAAGGGTCTAGGGTCTGAGTGTTCGTGAACAGCTGTGATACAGGTAAGTGATTATTCAGTACATGTATTGACTTTTTTTTTCTTTTTTGTCGCACAGTTTCGCAGGATCCCATTACCGACTCCCTCTATGAAGGTGGACAATCAAGGGTCTAGGGTCTGACTGTTGGTAAACAGCTGTGATACTGGTAAGTGATTATTCAGTACATATACTAACTTTTTTTTTCTTTATTGTTGTACAGTTTCGCAGGATCCCGTGACCGACTCCCTCTATGAAGGTGGACAATCAAGGGTCTAGGGTCTGACTGTTGGTAAACAGCTGTGAAACTGGTAAGTGATTATTCAGTACATATACTGACTTTATTTTCTATTTTGTCATACAGTTTCGCAGGATCCTGTTACCGACTCCCTCTCTGAAGGTGGACTATCAAGGGTCTAGGGTCTGACTGTTCGTAAACAGCTTTGATACAAGTAAGTGATTATTCAGTTTCTATAGACGTATTGACTTTTTTTCTTTCTTGTCATACAATTTCCCAGGATCCCATTTCGGACTCCCCCTCTGAAGGTGGACTATCAAGGGTCTAGGGTCTGACTGTTCGTAAACAGCTGTGATACTGGTAAGTGATCATTCAGTACATGTATTGACACTTTTTTTCTTTTGTCGTACATTTTCGCAGGATCCCATTACCGACTCCCTCTATGAAGGTGGACAATCAAGGGTCTAGGGTCTGACTGTTGGTAAACAGTTGTGATACTGGTAAGTGATTATTCAGTACATATACTGACTTTTTTTTCTTTTTTCTTGTACAGTTTCGCAGGATCCTGTTATCGACTCCCTCTCTGAAGGTGGACTATCAAGGGTCTAGGGTCTGAGTGTTCGTGAACAGCTGTGATACAGGTAAGTGATCATTCAGTACATGTATTGACTTTTTTTTTCTTTTTTGTCGTACAGTTTCGCAGGATCCTGTTACCGACTCCCTCTCTGAAGGTGGACTATCAAGGGTCTAGGGTCTGACTGTTCGTAAACAGCTTTGATACAAGTAAGTGATTATTCAGTTTCTATAGACGTATTGACTTTTTTTCTTTCTTGTCATACAATTTCCCAGGATCCCATTTCGGACTCCCCCTCTGAAGGTGGACTATCAAGGGTCTAGGGTCTGACTGTTCGTAAACAGCTGTGATACTGGTAAGTGATCATTCAGTACATGTATTGACACTTTTTTTCTTTTGTCGTACATTTTCGCAGGATCCCATTACCGACTCCCTCTATGAAGGTGGATAATCAAGGGTCTAGGGTCTGACTGTTGGTAAACAGTTGTGATACTGGTAAGTGATTATTCAGTACATATACTGACTTTTTTTTCTTTTTTCTTGTACAGTTTCGCAGGATCCTGTTATCGACTCCCTCTCTGAAGGTGGACTATCAAGGGTCTAGGGTCTGAGTGTTCGTAAACAGCTGTGATACTGGTAAGTGATTATTCAGTACATATACTGACTTTTTTTTCTTTTTTCTTGTACACTTTTGCAGGAACCTGTTACCGACTCCCTCTCTGAAGGTGCACTATCAAGGGTCTAGGGTCTGACTGTTCGTAAACAGCTTTGATACAGGTAAGTGATCATTCAGTTTCTATACACGTACTGACTTTTTTTTTCTTTTTTGTCATACAGTTTCCCAGGATTCTATTACCGACTCCCTCTCTGAAGGTGGACTATCAAGGGTCTAGTGTCTGACTGTTCGTGAACAGCTGTGATACAGGTAAGAAATCATTCAGTTTCTATACGCGTATTGACTTTTTTTTTCTTTTTTGTCGTACAGTTTCCCAGGATCCCGTGAAGGTTGAAACGACTAACAAGGATTTCTCCATCTGCATCTCCATTCTCTACTATGACTGGCTGGCTGGTATTCTGTCCATCTTCAACTGTGTGAGTCTGACTGTTCGTAATAGCTTTGATACAGGTAAGTGATCATTCAGTTTCTATACATGTATTGACTCTTTTTTCTTTTTTCTCGTACAGTTTCCTAGGATCCCGTGACCGACTCCCTCTCTGAATGTGGAAACGACTAACAAGAGTCTATCCATTTTCTTCTCACTTCAAAACTCTATATAGGTAAATACAGCTATATTCTGTCCATCTTCAGCTGTGTGAGGCTGAATGTTCGTAAACAGCTGTTATACAGGTAAGTGATTGTTCAGTTTCTATACACGTTCTGACTTTTTTCTTTTTTGTCGTACAGTTTCGCAGGATCCCGTGACCGACTCCCTCTATGAAGGTGGACAATCAAGGGTCTAGGGTCTGACTGTTGGTAAACAGCTGTGATACTGGTAAGTGATTATTCAGTACATATACTGACTTTATTTTCTATTTTGTTGTACAGTTTCGCAGGATCCTGTTACCGACTCCCTCTCTGAAGGTGGACTATCAAGGGTCTAGGGTCTGAGTGTTCGTGAACAGCTGTGATACAGGTAAGTGATCATTCAGTACATGTATTGACTTTTTTTTTTCTTTTTTGTCGCACAGTTTCGCAGGATCCCATTACCGACTCCCTCTATGAAGGTGGACAATCAAGGGTCTAGGGTCTGACTGTTGGTAAACAGCTGTGATACTGGTAAGTGATTATTCAGTACATATACTAACTTTTTTTTTTCTTTTTTGTTGTACAGTTTCGCAGGATCCCGTGACCGACTCCCTCTATGAAGGTGGACAATCAAGGGTCTAGGGTCTGACTGTTGGTAAACAGCTGTGATACTGGTAAGTGATTATTCAGTACATATACTGACTTTATTTTCTATTTTGTCATACAGTTTCGCAGGATCCTGTTACCGACTCCCTCTCTGAAGGTGGACTATCAAGGGTCTAGGGTCTGACTGTTCGTAAACAGCTTTGATACAAGTAAGTGATTATTCAGTTTCTATAGACGTATTGACTTTTTTTCTTTCTTGTCATACAATTTCCCAGGATCCCATTTCGGACTCCCCCTCTGAAGGTGGACTATCAAGGGTCTAGGGTCTGACTGTTCGTAAACAGCTGTGATACTGGTAAGTGATCATTCAGTACATGTATTGACACTTTTTTTCTTTTGTCGTACATTTTCGCAGGATCCCATTACCGACTCCCTCTATGAAGGTGGACAATCAAGGGTCTAGGGTCTGACTGTTGGTAAACAGTTGTGATACTGGTAAGTGATTATTCAGTACATATACTGACTTTTTTTTCATTTTTCTTGTACAGTTTCGCAGGATCCTGTTATCGACTCCCTCTCTGAAGGTGGACTATCAAGGGTCTAGGGTCTGAGTGTTCGTGAACAGCTGTGATACAGGTAAGTGATCATTCAGTACATGTATTGACTTTTTTTTTTCTTTTTTGTCGTACAGTTTCGTAGGATCCCATTACCGACTCCCTCTATGAAGGTGGACAATTAAGGGTCTAGGGTCTGACTGTTGGTAAACAGCTGTGATACTGGTAAGTGATTATTCAGTACATATACTGACTTTTTTTTCTTTTTTCTTGTACACTTTCGCAGGACCCTGTTACCGACTCCCTCTCTGAAGGTGCACTATCAAGGGTCTAGGGTCTGACTGTTCGTAAACAGCTTTGATACAAGTAAGTGATTATTCAGTTTCTATACACGTATTGACTTTTTTTCTTTGTTGTCATACAATTTCCCAGAATCCCATTTCGGACTCCCCCTCTGAAGGTGGACTATCAAGGGTCTAGGGTCTGAGTGTTCGTGAACAGCTGTGATACAGGTAAGTGATCATTCAGTACATGTATTGACTTTTTTTTTTTCTTTTTTGTCGTACAGTTTCGCAGGATCCCATTACCGACTCCCTCTATGAAGGTGGAAAATCAAGGTTCTAGGGTCTGACTGTTGGTAAACAGCGGTGATACTGGTAAGTGATTATTCAGTACATATACTAACTTTTTTTTTCTTTTTTGTTGTACAGTTTCGCAGGATCCCGTGACCGACTCCCTCTATGAAGGTGGACAATCAAGGGTCTAGGTTCTGACTGTTGGTAAACAGCTGTGATACTGGTAAGTGATTATTCAGTACATATACTGACTTTATTTTCTTTTTTGTTGTACAGTTTCGCAGGATCCTGTTACCGACTCCTTCTCTGAAGGTGGACTATCAAGGGTCTAGGGTCTGAGTGTTCGTGAACAGCTGTGATACTGGTAAGTGATCATTCAGTACATGTATTGACTTTTTTTTTTCATTTTTGTCGTACAGTTTCGCAGGATCCCATTACCGACTCCCTTTATGAAGGTGGACAATCAAGGGTGTAGGGTCTGACTTTTGGTAAACAGCTGTGATACTGGTAAGTGATTATTCAGTACATATACTGACTTTTTTTTTCTTTTTTCTTGTACAGTTTCGCAGGATCCTGTTATCGACTCCCTCTCTGAAGGTGGACTATCAAGGGTCTAGGGTCTGAGTGTTCGTGAACAGCTGTGATACAGGTAAGTGATCATTCAGTACATGTATTGACTTTTTTTTTTCTTTTTTGTCGTACAGTTTCGCAGGATCCCATTACCGACTCCCTCTATGAAGGTGGACAATCAAGGGTCTAGGGTCTGACTGTTGGTAAACAGCTGTGATACTGGTAAGTGATTATTCAGTACATATACTGACTATTTTCTTTTTTGTTGTACAGTTTCGCAGGATCCTGTTACCGACTCCCTCTCTGAAGGTGGACTATCAAGGGTCTAGGGTCTGACTGTTGGTAAACAGCTGTGATACTGGTAAGTGATTATTCAGTACATATACTAACTTTTTTTTTCTTTTTTGTTGTACAGTTTCGCAGGATCCCGTGACCGACTCCCTCTATGAAGGTGGACAATCAAGGGTCTAGGGTCTGACTGTTGGTAAACAGCTGTGATACTGGTAAGTGATTATTCAGTACATATACTGACTTTTTTTCCTTTTTTCTTGTACACTTTCGCAGGACCCTGTTACCGACTCCCTCTCTGAAGGTGCACTATCAAGGGTCTAGGGCTGACTGTTCGTAAACAGCTTTGATACAAGTAAGTGATTATTCAGTTTCTATACACGTATTGACTTTTTTTCTTTGTTGTCATACAATTTCCCAGAATCCCATTTCGGACTCCCCCTCTGAAGGTGGACTATCAAGGGTCTAGGGTCTGAGTGTTCGTGAACAGCTGTGATACAGGTAAGTGATCATTCAGTACATGTATTGACTTTTTTTTTTTCTTTTTTGTCGTACAGTTTCGCAGGATCCCATTACCGACTCCCTCTATGAAGGTGGAAAATCAAGGTTCTAGGGTCTGACTGTTGGTAAACAGCTGTGATACTGGTAAGTGATTATTCAGTACATATACTAACTTTTTTTTTCTTTTTTGTTGTACAGTTTCGCAGGATCCCGTGACCGACTCCCTCTATGAAGGTGGACAATCAAGGGTCTAGGGTCTGACTGTTGGTAAACAGCTGTGATACTGGTAAGTGATTATTCAGTACATATACTGACTTTATTTTCTTTTTTGTTGTACAGTTTCGCAGGATCCTGTTACCGACTCCTTCTCTGAAGGTGGACTATCAAGGGTCTAGGGTCTGAGTGTTCGTGAACAGCTGTGATACTGGTAAGTGATCATTCAGTACATGTATTGACTTTTTTTTTTCATTTTTGTCGTACAGTTTCGCAGGATCCCATTACCGACTCCCTTTATGAAGGTGGACAATCAAGGGTGTAGGGTCTGACTTTTGGTAAACAGCTGTGATACTGGTAAGTGATTATTCAGTACATATACTGACTTTTTTTTCTTTTTTCTTGTACAGTTTCGCAGGATCCTGTTATCGACTCCCTCTCTGAAGGTGGACTATTAAGGGTCTAGGGTCTGAGTGTTCGTGAACAGCTGTGATACAGGTAAGTGATCATTCAGTACATGTATTGACTTTTTTTTTTTCTTTTTTGTCGTACAGTTTCGCAGGATCCCATTACCGACTCCCTCTATGAAGGTGGACAATCAAGGGTCTAGGGTCTGACTGTTGGTAAACAGCTGTGATACTGGTAAGTGATTATTCAGTACATATACTGACTATTTTCATTTTTGTTGTATAGTTTCGCAGGATCCTGTTACCGACTCCCTCTCTGAAGGTGGACTATCAAGGGTCTAGGGTCTGACTGTTGGTAAACAGCTGTGATACTGGTAAGTGATTATTCAGTACATATACTAACTTTTTTTTTCTTTTTTGTTGTACAGTTTCGCAGGATCCCGTGACCGACTCCCTCTATGAAGGTGGACAATCAAGGGTCTAGGGTCTGACTGTTGGTAAACAGCTGTGATACTGGTAAGTGATTATTCAGTACATATACTGACTTTTTTTTCTTTTTTCTTGTACACTTTCGCAGGACCCTGTTACCGACTCCCTCTCTGAAGGTGCACTATCAAGGGTCTAGGGCTGACTGTTCGTAAACAGCTTTGATACAAGTAAGTGATTATTCAGTTTCTATACACGTATTGACTTTTTTTCTTTCTTGTCATACAATTTCCCAGGATCCCATTTCGGACTCCCCCTCTGAAGGTGGACTATCAAGGGTCTAGGGTCTGAGTGTTCGTGAACAGCTGTGATACAGGTAAGTGATCATTCAGTACATGTATTGACTTTTTTTTTTTTCTTTTTTGTCGTACAGTTTCGCAGGATCCCATTACCGACTCCCTCTATAAAGGTGGAAAATCAAGGGTCTAGGGTCTGACTGTTGGTAAACAGCTGTGATACTGGTAAGTGATTATTCAGTACATATACTGACTTTATTTTCTTTTTTGTTGTACAGTTTCGCAGGATCCCGTGAACGACTCCCTCTATGAAGGTGGACAATCAAGGGTCTAGGGTCTGACTGTTGGTAAACAGCTGTGATACTGGTAAGTGATTATTCAGTACATATACTGACTTTATTTTCTATTTTGTTGTACAGTTTCGCAGGATCCTGTTACCGACTCCCTCTCTGAAGGTGGACTATCAAGGGTCTAGGGTCTGAGTGTTCGTGAACAGCTGTGAAACTGGTAAGTGATCATTCAGTACATGTATTGACTTTTTTTTTTCATTTTTGTCGTACAGTTTCGCAGGATCCCATTACCGACTCCCTTTATGAAGGTGGACAATCAAGGGTGTAGGGTCTAACCTTTGGTAAACAGCTGTGATACTGGTAAGTGATTATTCAGTACATATACTGACTTTATTTTCTTTTTTGTTGTATAGTTTCGCAGGATCCTGTTACCGACTCCCTCTCTGAAGGTGGACTATCAAGGGTCTAGGGTCTGACTGTTGGTAAACAGCTGTGATACTGGTAAGTGATTATTCAGTACATATACTAACTTTTTTTTTCTTTTTTGTTGTACAGTTTCGCAGGATCCCGTGACCGACTCCCTCTATGAAGGTGGACAATCAAGGGTCTAGGGTCTGACTGTTGGTAAACAGCTGTGATACTGGTAAGTGATTATTCAGTACATATACTGACTTTTTTTTCTTTTTTGTCGTACAGTTTCCCAGGATTCCATTACTGACTCCCTCTCTGAAGGTGGACTATCAAGGGTCTAGGGTCTGAGTGTTCGTAAACAGCTGTGATACAGGTAAGTGATCATTCAGTATATGTATTGACTTTTTTTTTTCTTTTGTCGTACAGTTTCGCAGGATCCCATTACCGACTCCCTCTATGAAGGTGGACAATCAAGGGTCTAGGGTCTGACTGTTGGTAAACAGCTGTGATACTGGTAAGTGATTATTCAGTACATATACTGACTTTTTTTTCTTTTTTCTTGTACACTTTCGCAGGATCCTGTTACCGACTCCCTCTCTGAAGGTGCACTATCAAGGGTCTAGGGTCTGACTGTTCGTAAACAGCTTTGATACAGGTAAGTGATCATTCAGTTTCTATACACGTACTGACTTTTTTTTTCTTTTTTGTCATACAGTTTCCCAGGATTCTATTACTGACTCCGTCTCTGAAGGTGGACTATCAAGGGTCTAGGGTCTGAGTGTTCGTAAACAGCTGTGATACAGGTAAGTGATCATTCAGTATATGCATTGACTTTTTTTTTTCTTTTGTCGTACAGTTTCGCAGGATCCCATTACCGACTCCCTCTATGAAGGTGGACAATCAAGGGTCTAGGGTCTGACTGTTGGTAAACAGCTGTGATACTGGTAAGTGATTATTCAGTACATATACTGACTTTATTTTCTTTTTTGTTGTACAGTTTCGCAGGATCCTGTTACCGACTCCCTCTCTGAAGGTGGACTATCAAGGGTCTAGGGTCTGACTGTTGGTAAACAGCTGTGATACTGGTAAGTGATTATTCAGTACATATACTGACTTTATTTTCTATTTTGTTGTACAGTTTCGCAGGATCCTGTTACCGACTCCCTCTCTGAAGGTGGACTAACAAGGGTCTAGGGTCTGACTGTTGGTAAACAGCTGTGATACTGGTAAGTGATTATTCAGTACATATACTAACTTTTTTTTTCTTTTTTGTTGTACAGTTTCGCAGGATCCCGTGACCGACTCCCTCTATGAAGGTGGACAATCAAGGGTCTAGGGTCTGACTGTTGGTAAACAGCTGTGATACTGGTAAGTGATTATTCAGTACATATACTGACTTTATTTTCTATTTTGTCATACAGTTTCGCAGGACCCTGTTACCGACTCCCTCTCTGAAGGTGCACTATCATGGGTCTAGGGTCTGACTGTTCGTAAACAGCTGTGATACAAGTAAGTGATTATTCAGTTTCTATAGACGTATTGACTTTTTTTCTTTCTTGTCATACAATTTCCCAGGATCCCATTTCGGACTCCCCCTCTGAAGGTGGACTATCAAGGGTCTAGGGTCTGACTGTTCGTAAACAGCTGTGATACAGGTAAGTGATCATTCAGTACATGTATTGACTTTTTTTTTTCTTTTTTGTCGTACAGTTTCCCAGGATCCCGTGAAGGTGGAAACGACTTACAAGGATTTCTCCATCTGCATCTCCATTCTCTACTATGACTGGCTGGCAGGTATTTTGTCCATCTTGAACTGTGTGAGGCTGACTGTTCATAAATAGCTGTGATACAGGTAAGTGATCATTCAGTTTCTATACATGAATTGACTTTTTTTTCTTTTTTGTCGTACAGTTTCGCAGGATCCCATTACCGACTCCCTTTATGAAAGTGGACAATCAAGGGTCTAAGGTCTACCTTTTGGTAAACAGCTGTGATACTGGTAAGTGATTATTCAGTACATATACTGACTTTTTTTTCTTTTTTGTCGTACAGTTTCCCAGGATTCCATTACTGACTCCCTCTATGAAGGTGGACAATCAAGGGTCTAGGGTCTGACTGTTGGTAAACAGCTGTGATATTGGTAAGTGATTATTCAGTATATATACTAACTTTTTTTTTCTTTTTTGTTGTACAGTTTCGCAGGATCCTGTTACCGACTCCCTCTCTGAAGGTGGAAACGACTAACAAGAGTCTATCCATTTTCTTCTCACTTCACAACTCTATATAGGTAAATACAGCTATATTCTGTCCATCTTCAGCTGTGTGAGGCTGAATGTTCGTAAACAGCTGTTATACAGGTAAGTGATCATTCAGTTTCTATACATGTATTGACTTTTTTTTCTTTTTTGTCGTACAGTTTCCCAGGATTCCATTACTGACTCCCTCTCTGAAGGTGGACTATCAAGGGTCTAGGGTCTGAGTGTTCGTGAACAGCTGTGATACAGGTAAGTGATCATTCAGTACATGTATTGACTTTTTTTTTTCTTTTTTGTTGTACAGTTTCGCAGGATCCCATTACCGACTCCCTCTATGAAGGTGGACAATCAAGGGTCTAGGGTCTGACTGTTGGTAAACAGCTGTGATACTGGTAAGTGATTATTCAGTGTATATATACTAACTTTTTTTCTTTTTTGTTGTACAGTTTCGCAGGATCCTGTTACCGACTCCCTCTATGAAGGTGGACAATCAAGGGTCTAGGGTCTGACTGTTGGTAAACAGCTGTGATACTGGTAAGTGATTATTCAGTACATATACTGACTTTTTTTTCTTTTTTGTCGTACAGTTTCCCAGGATTCCATTACTGAGTCCCTCTCTGAAGGTGGACTATCAAGGGTCTAGGGTCTGACTGTTCGTAAACAGCTTTGATACAGGTAAGTGATCATTCAGTTTCTATACACGTACTGACTTTTTTTTTCTTTTTTGTTATACAGTTTCCCAGGATTCTATTACCGACTCCCTCTCTAAAGGTGGACTATCAAGGGTCTAGGGTCTGACTGTTCGTGAACAGCTGTGATACAGGTAAGTGATCATTCAGTACATGTATTGACTTTTTTTTTTCTTTTTTGTCGTACAGTTTCCCAGGATCCCGTGAAGGTTGAAACGACTAACAAGGATTTCTCCATCTGCATCTCCATTCTCTACTATGACTGGCTGGCAGGTATTCTGTCCATCTTGAACTGTGTGAGTCTGACTGTTCGTAATAGCTTTGATACAGGTAAGTGATCATTCAGTTTCTATACATGTATTGACTCTTTTTTCTTTTTTCTCGTACAGTTTCCTAGGATCCCGTGACCGACTCCCTCTCTGAATGTGGAAACGACTAACAAGAGTCTTTCCATTTTCTTCTCACTATACAACTCTATATAGGTAAATACAGCTATATTCTGTCCATTTTCAGCTGTGTGAGGCTGAATGTTCGTAAACAGCTGTTATACAGGTAAGTGATTGTTCAGTTTCTATACATGTATTGACTTTTTTTTCTTTTTGTCGTACAGTTTCCCAGGATTCCATTATCAACTCCATCTATGAAGGTGGACAATCAAGGGTCTAGGGTCTGACTGTTCGTAAACAGCTGTGATAAAGGTAAGTGATCATTCAGTTTCTATACACGTTCTGACTTTTTTCTTTTTTATCGTACAGTTTCCCAGGATTCCATTACCGACTCCCTCTCTGAAGGTGGACTATCAAGGGTCTAGGGTCTGACTGTTGGTAAACAGCTGTGATACTGGCAAGTGATTATTCAGTATATATACTGACTTTTTTTTCTTTTTTCTTGTACAGTTTTGCAGGATCCTGTTACCGACTCCCTCTCTGAAGGTGGACAATCAAGGGTCTAGGGTCTAACTTTTGGTAAACAGCTGTGATACTGGTAAGTGATTATTCAGTACATATACTGACTTTTTTTTTCTTTTTTCTTGTACAGTTTCGCAGGATCCTGTTACCGACTCCCTCTATGAAGGTGGACAATCAAGGGTCTAGGGTCTGACTGTTGGTAAACAGCTGTGATACTGGTAAGTGATTATTCAGTACATATACTAACTTTTTTTTTCTTTTTTGTTGTACAGTTTCGCAGGATCCCGTGACCGACTCCCTCTATGAAGGTGGACAATCAAGGGTCTAGGGTCTGACTGTTGGTAAACAGCTGTGATACTGGTAAGTGATTATTCAGTACATATACTGACTTTATTTTTTATTTTGTTGTACAGTTTCGCAGGATCCTGTTACCGACTCCCTCTCTGAAGGTGGTCTATCAAGGGTCTAGGGTCTGAGTGTTCGTGAACAGCTGTGATACAGGTAAGTGATTATTCAGTACATATACTGACTTTTTTTTCTTTTTTGTCATACAGTTTCCCAGGATCCCATTACTGACTCCCTTTATGAAGGTGGACAATCAAGGGTCTAGGGTCTAACTTTTGGTAAACAGCTGTGATACTGGTAAGTGATTATTCAGTACATATACTGACTTTTTTTTTTCTTTTTTCTTGTACACTTTCGCAGGATCCTCTTACCGACTCCCTCTCTGAAGGTGCACTATCAAGGGTCTAGGGTCTGACTGTTCGTAAACAGCTTTGATACAGGTAAGTGATCATTCAGTTTCTATACACGTACTGACTTTTTTTTTCTTTTTTGTCACACAGTTTCCCAGGATTCTATTACCGACTCCCTCTCTGAAGGTGGACTATCAAGGGTCTAGGGTCTGACTGTTCGTGAACAGCTGTGATACAGGTAAGTGATCATTCAGTTTCTATACACGTATTGACTTTTTTTTTCTTTTTTGTCGTGCAGTTTCCCAGGATCCCGTGAAGGTTGAAACGACTAACAAGGATTTCTCCATCTGCATCTCCATTCTCTACTATGACTGGCTGGCAGGTATTCTTTCCATCTTGAACTGTGTGAGTCTGACTGTTCGTAATAGCTTCGATACAGGTCAGTGATCATTCAGTTTCTATAAATGTATTGACTCTTTTTTCTTTTTTGTCGTACAGTTTCCTAGCATCCCGTGTCCGACTCCCTCTGTGAAGGTGGAAACGACTAACAAGAGTCTATCCATTTTCTTCTCACTTCACAACTCTATATAGGTAAATACAGCTATATTCTGTCCATCTTCAGCTGTGTGAGGCTGAATGTTCGTAAACAGCTGTTATACAGGTAAGTGATCATTCAGTTTCTATACATGTATTGACTCTTTTTTTCTTTTTGTCGTACAGTTTCCCAGGATTCCATTATCAACTCCCTCTATGAAGGTGGACAATCAAGGGTCTAGGGTCTGACTGTTGGTAAACAGCTGTGATACTGGTAAGTGATTATTCAGTACATATACTGACTTTTTTTTCCTGTTTTGTCGTACAGTTTCCCAGGATTCCATTAACGACTCCCTCTCTGAAGGTGGACTATCAAGGGTCTAGGGTCTGAGTGTTCGTGAACAGCTGTGATACAGGTAAGTGATCATTCAGTACATGTATTGACTTTTTTTTTTCTTTTTTGTCGTACAGTTTCGCAGGATCCCATTACCGACTCCCTCTATGAAGGTGGACAATCAAGGGTCTAGGGTCTAACTGTTGGTAAACAGCTGTGATACTGGTAAGTGATTATTCAGTGTATATATACTAACTTTTTTTTCTTTTTTGTTGTACAGTTTCCCAGGATTCCATTACTGACTCCCTCTCTGAAGGTGGACTATCAAGGGTCTAGGGTCTGAGTGTTCGTAAACAGCTGTGATACAGTTAAGTGATCATTCAGTACATGTATTGACTTTTTTTTTTTTTCTTTTGTCGTACAGTTTCGCAGGATCCCATTACCGACTCCCTCTCTGAAGGTGCACTATCAAGGGTCTAGGGTCTGACTGTTCGTAAACAGCTTTGATACAGGTAAGTGATCATTCAGTTTCTATACACGTACTGACTTTTTTTTTTCTTTTTTGTCATACAGTTTCCCAGGATTCTATTACCGACTCCCTCTCTGAAGGTGGACTATCAAGGGTCTAGGGTCTGACTGTTCGTGAACAGCTGTGATACAGGTAAGTGATCATTCAGTTTCTATACACGTACTGACTTTTTTTTTCTTTTTTGTCGTGCAGTTTCCCAGGATCCCGTGAAGGTTGAAACGACTAACAAGGATTTCTCCATCTGCATCTCCATTCTCTACTATGACTGGCTGGCAGGTATTCTTTCCATCTTGAACTGTGTGAGTCTGACTGTTCGTAATAGCTTCGATACAGGTAAGTGATCATTCAGTTTCTATAAATGTATTGACTCTTTTTTCTTTTTTCTCGTACAGTTTTCTAGGATCCCGTGACCGACTCCCTCTCTGAATGTGGAAACGACTAACAAGAGTCTATCCATTTTCTTCTCACTTCACAACTCTATATAGGTAAATACAGCTATATTCTGTCCATCTTCAGCTGTGTGAGGCTGAATGTTCGTAAACAGCTGTTATACAGGTAAGTGATCATTCAGTTTCTATACATGAATTGACTTTTTTTTCTTTTTTGTCGTACAGTTTCGCAGGATCCCATTACCGACTCCCTTTATGAAGGTGGACAATCAAGGGTCTAAGGTCTAACTTTTGGTAAACAGCTGTGATACTGGTAAGTGATTATTCAGTTTCTATACACGTATTGACTTTTTTTCTTTCTTGTCATACAATTTCCCAGGATCCCATTACCGACTCCCCCTCTGAAGGTGGACTATCAAGGGTCTAGGGTCTGACTGTTCGTAAACAGCTGTGATACTGGTAAGTGATCATTCAGTACATGTATTGACTTTTTTTTTTCTTTTTTGTCGTACAGTTTCCCAGGATCCCGTGACCGACTCCCTCTCTGAAGGTGGAAACGACTAACAAGGATTTTTCCATCTGCATCTCCATTCTCTACTATAACTGGCTGGCTAGTATTCTGTCCATCTTCAACTGTGTGAGGCTGACTGTTCGTAAATAGCTGTGATACAGGTAAGTGATTATTCAGTTTCTATACATGTATTGAGTTTTTTTTCTTTTTTGTCGTACAGTTTCGCAGGATCCTGTGACCGACTTCCTCTCTGAAGGTGGACTAACCAAGGTCTTTACATCTGCATCTCCATTTACAACTGTGACTGGCTGGCTGGTATTCTGTCCATCTTCAACTGTGTGAGGCTGACTGTTCGTAAACAGCTGTGATACAGGTAAGTGATCATTCAGTACATGTATTTACTTTTTTTTTGTTCTTTTTTGTTGTACAGTTTCCCAGGATCCCGTGACCGACTCCCTCTCTGAAGGTGGAAACGACTAACAAGGATTTTTCCATCTGCATCTCCATTCTCTACTATGACTGGCTGGCTGGTATTCTGTCCATCTTGAACTGTGTGAGTCTGACTGTTCGTAATAGCTTTGATACAGGTAAGTGATCATTCAGTTTCTATACATGTATTGACTTTTTTTTCTTTTTTGTCGTACAGTTTCCTAGCATCCCGTGACCGACTCCCTCTCTAAAGGTGGAAACTACTAACAAGAGTCTATCCATTTTCTTCTCACTTCACAACTCTATATAGGTAAATACAGCTATATTCTGTCCATCTTTAGCTGTGTGAGGCTGAATGTTCGTAAACAGCTGTTATACAGGTAAGTGATTATTCAGTACATGTATTGACTTTTTTTTCTTCTTGTTGTACAGTTTCCCAGGATTCCATTACCGACTCCCTCTATGAAGGTGGACAATCAAGGGTCTAGGGTCTGAGTGTTCGTAAACAGCTGTGATACAGGTAAGTGATCTTTCAGTACATGTATTGACTTTTTTTTTTCTTTTGTCGTACAGTTTCGCAGGATCCCATTACCGACTACCTCTATGAAGGTGGACAATCAAGGGTCTAGGGTCTGACTGTTGGTAAACAGCTGTGATACTGGTAAGTGATTATTCAGTACATATATTAACTTTTTTTTCTTTTTTGTTGTACAGTTTCGCAGGATCCTGTTACCGACTCCCTCTCTGAAGGTGCACTATCAAGGGTCTAGGGTCTGACTGTTCGTAAACAGCTTTGAAACAAGTAAGTGATTATTCAGTTTCTATACACGTATTTCCCAGGATCCCATTTCGGACTCCCCCTCTGAAGGTGGACTATCAAGGGTCTAGGGTCTGACTGTTCGTAAACAGCTGTGATACTGGTAAGTGATCATTCAGTACATGTATTGACTTTTTTTTTCTTTTTTGTCGTACAGTTTCCCAGGATCCCGTGACCGACTCCCTCTCTGAAGGTGGAAACGACTAACAAGGATTTTTCCATCTGCATCTCCATTCTCTACTATGACTGGCTGGCTGGTATTCTGTCCATCTTCAACTGTGTGAGGCTGACTGTTCGTAAATAGCTGTGATACTGGTAAGTGATTATTCAGTTTCTATACATGTATTGACTTTTTTTTTTCTTTTTTGTCATACAATTTCCCAGGATCCCGTGACCGACTCCCTCTCTGAAGGTGGACTATCAAGGGTCTAGGGTCTGACTGTTCGTAAATAGCTGTGATACTGGTAAGTGATTATTCAGTTTCTATACACGTATTGACTTTTTTTTTTTTCTTTTTTGTCGTACAGTTTCCCAGGATCCCGTGAAGGTTGAAAAGACTAACAAGGATTTTTCCATCTGCATCTCCATTCTCTACTATGACTGGCTGGCATGTATTCTGTCCATCTTGAACTGTGTGAGTCTGACTGTTCGTAATAGCTTTGATACAGGTAAGTGATCATTCAGTTTCTATACATGTATTGACTTTTTTTATTTTTTGTTATACAGTTTCGCAGGATCCCATTACCGACTCCCTCTATGAAGGTGGACAATCAAGGGTCTAGGGTCTGACTGTTGGTAAACAGCTGTGATACCGGTAAGTGATTATTCAGTACATATACTAACTTTTTTCTTCTTTTTTGTTGTACAGTTTCGCAGGAGCCTGTTACCGACTCGCTCTCTGAAGGTGGAAACGACTAACAAGGATTTTTCCATCTGCATCTCCATTCTCTACTATGACTGGCTGGCTGGTATTCTGTCCATCTTCAACTGTGTGAGGCTTACTGTTCGTAAATAGCTGTGATACTGGTAAGTGATTATTCAGTTTCTATACCTGTATTGACTTTTTTTTGTTCTTTTTTGTCATACAATTTCCCAGGATCCCGTGACCGACTCCCTCTCTGAAGGTGGACTAACCAAGGTCTTTATATCTGCATCTCCATTTACAACTGTGACTGGCTGGCTGGTATTCTGTCCATCTTCAACTGTGTGAGGCTGACTGTCCGTAAACAGCTGTTATACAGGTAAGTGATCATTCAGTTTCTATACACGTATTGACTTTTTTTTTTTTCTTTTTTGTCATACAGTTTCCCAGGATTCTATTTCCGACTCCCTCTCTGAAGGTGGACTATCAAGGGTCTAGGGTCTGACTGTTCGTGAACAGCTGTGATACAGGTAAGTGATCATTCAGTTTCTATATATGTATTGACTTTTTTTTCTTTTTTGTCGTACAGTTTTCTAGGATCCCGTGACCGACTCCCTCTCTGAAGGTGGAAATGACTAACAAGAGTCTATCAATTTTCTTCTCACTTTACAACTCTATATAGGTAAATACAGCTATATTCTGTCCATCTTCAGCTGTGTGAGGCTGAATGTTCGTAAACAGCTGTGATACTGGTAAGTGATTATTCAGTACATATACTGACTTTTTTTTCTTTTTTGTCGTACAGTTTCCCAGGATTCCATTACTGAATCCCTCTCTGAAGGTGGACTATCAAGGGTCTAGGGTCTGAGTGTTCGTAAACAGCTTTGATACAAGTAAGTGATTATTCAGTTCATATACACGTATCCATTTTTTTTCTTTTTTATCATACACTTTCCCAGGATTCTATTACCGACTCCCTCTCTGAAGGTGGACTATCAAGTGTCTAGGGTCTGACTGTTCGTGAACAGCTGTAATACAGGTAAGTGATTATTCAGTTTCTATACATGTATTGACTTTTTTTTCTTTTTTGTTGTACAGTTTCCCAGGATCCCGTGACCGACTCCCTCTCTGAAGGTGGACTAACCAAGGTCTTTACATCTGCATCTCCATTTACAACTTTGACTGGCTGGCTGGTATTCTGTCCATCTTCAACTGTGTGAGGCTGACTGTCCGTAAACAGCTTTGATACAGGTAAGTGATCATTCAGTTTCTATACATGTATTGACTTTTTTTTTCTTTTTTTGTCGTACAGTTTCCCAGGATCCCGTGACCGACTCCCTCTATGAAGGTGGACAATCAAGGGTCTAGGGTCTGACTGTTGGTAAACAGCTGTCATACTGGTAAGTGATTTTTCAGTACATATACTGACTTTTTTTTCTTTTTTCTTGTACAGTTTCGCAGGATCTTGTTACCGACTCCCTCTCTGAAGGTGGACTATCAAGGGTCTGAGTGTTCGTGAACAGCTGTGATACAGGTAAGTGATCATTCAGTACATGTATTGACTTTGTTTTTTCTTTTTTGTCGTACAGTTTCGCAGGATCCCATTACCGACTCCCTCTATGAAGGTGGACAATCAAGGGTCTAGGGTCTGACTGTTGGTAAACAGCTGTGATACTGGTAAGTGATTATTCAGTACATATACTGACTTTTTTTTCTTTTTTGTCGTACAGTTTCCCAGGATCCCGTGACCGACTCCCTCTCTGAAGGTGTAAACGACTAACAAGGATTTTTCCATCTGCATCTCCATTCTCTACTATGACTCTCTGGCTGGTATTCTGTCCATCTTCGGCTGTGTGAGGCTGACTGTCCGTAAACAGCTGTTATACAGGTAAGTGATCATTCAGTTTCTATACACGTATTGACTTTTTTTTTTTTCTTTTTTGTCGTACAGTTTCCCAGGATCCCGTGAAGGTTGAAACGACTAACAAGGATTTCTCCATCTGCATCTCCATTCTCTACTATGACTGGCTGGCAGGTATTCTGTCCATCTTGAACTGTGTGAGTCTGACTGTTCGTAATAGCTTTGATACAGGTAGGTGATCATTCAGTTTCTATACATGTATTGTCTTTTTTTTCTTTTTTGTTGTACGGTTTCCTAGCATCCCGTGACCGACTCCCTCTCTGAAGGTGGAAACGACTAACAAGAGTCTATCCATTTTCTTCTCACTTCACAACTCTATATAGGTAAATACAGCTATATTCTGTCCATCTTCAGCTGTGTGAGGCTGAATGTTCGTAAACAGCTGTGATACTGGTAAGTGATTATTCAGTACATATACTGACTTTATTTTCTTTTTTGTCGTACAGTTTCCCAGGATTCCATTATCAACTCCCTCTATGAAGGTGGACAATCAAGGCTCTAGGGTCTGACTGTTGGTAAACAGCTGTGATACTGGTAAGTGATTATTCAGTACATATACTGACTTTTTTTTCTTTTTTGTCGTACAGTTTCCCAGGATTCCATTACTGACTCCCTCTCTGAAGGTGGACTATCAAGGGTCTAGGGTCTGAGTGTTCGTAAACAGCTGTGATACTGGTAAGTGATTATTCAGTTCATATACACGTATCCACTTTTTTTTCTTTTTTGTCATACACTTTCCCAGGATTCTATTACCGACTCCCTCTCTGAAGGTGGACTATCAAGTGTCTAGGGTCTGACTGTTCGTGAACAGCTGTGATACAGGTAAGTGATTATTCAGTTTCTATACATGTATTGACTTTTTTTTCTTTTTTGTTGTACAGTTTCCCAGGATCCCATTACCGACTCCCCCTCTGAAGGTGGACTATCAAGGGTCTAGGGTCTGAGTGTTCGTGAACAGCTGTGATACAGGTAAGTGATCATTCAGTACATGTATTGACTTTTTTTTTCTTTTTTGTCGTACAATATCCCAGGATCCCATTACTGACTCCCTTTATGAAGGTGGACAATCAAGGGTCTAGGGTCTAACTTTTGGTAAACAGCTGTGATACTGGTAAGTGATTATTCAGTACATATACTGACTTTTTTTTTTCTTTTTTCTTGTACACTTTCGCAGGATCCTCTTACCGACTCCCTCTCTGAAGGTGCACTATCAAGGGTCTAGGGTCTGACTGTTCGTAAACAGCTTTGATACAAGTAAGTGATCATTCAGTTTCTATACATGTATTGACTTTTTTTTCTTTTTTGTCGTACAGTTTCCTAGCATCCCGTGACCGACTCCCTCTCTGAAGGTGGAAACGACTAACAAGAGTCTATCCATTTTCTTCTCACTTCACAACTCTATATAGGTAAATACAGCTATATTCTGTCCATCTTCAGCTGTGTGAGGCTGAATGTTCGTAAACAGCTGTTATACAGGTAAGTGATCATTCAGTTTCTATACATGTATTGACTTTTTTTTCTTTTTGTCGTACACTTTCCCAGGATTCCATTATCAACTCCCTCTATGAAGGTGGACAATCAAGGGTCTAGGGTCTGAGTGTTCGTGAACAGCTGTGATACAGGTAAGTGATCATTCAGTACATGTATTGACTTTTTTTTTTCTTTTTTGTTGTACAGTTTCGCAGGATCCCATTACCGACTCCCTCTATGAAGGTGGACAATCAAGGGTCTAGGGTCTGACTGTTGGTAAACAGCTGTGATACTGGTAAGTGATTATTCAGTACATATACTAACTTTTTTTTTCTTTTTTGTTGTACAGTTTCACAGGATCCCGTGACCGACTCCCTCTATGAAGGTGGACAATCAAGGGTCTAGGTTCTGACTGTTGGTAAACAGCTGTGATACTGGTAAGTGATTATTCAGTACATATACTGACTTTATTTTCTATTTTGTCGTACAGTTTCGCAGGATCCTGTTACCGACTCCCTCTCTGAAGGTGGACTATCAAGGGTCTAGGGTCTGAGTGTTGGTAAACAGCTGTGATACTGGTAAGTGATTATTCAGTACATATACTGACTTTTTTTTCTTTTTTCTTGTACAGTTTCGCAGGATCTTGTTACCGACTCCCTCTCTGAAGGTGGACTATCAAGGGTCTGAGTGTTCGTGAACAGCTGTGATACAGGTAAGTGATCATTCAGTACATGTATTGACTTTGTTTTTTCTTTTTTGTCGTACAGTTTCGCAGGATCCCATTACCGACTCCCTCTATGAAGGTGGACAATCAAGGGTCTAGGGTCTGACTGTTGGTAAACAGCTGTGATACTGGTAAGTGATTATTCAGTACATATACTGACTTTTTTTTCTTTTTTGTCGTACAGTTTCCCAGGATCCCGTGACCGACTCCCTCTCTGAAGGTGTAAACGACTAACAAGGATTTTTCCATCTGCATCTCCATTCTCTACTATGACTCTCTGGCTGGTATTCTGTCCATCTTCGGCTGTGTGAGGCTGACTGTCCGTAAACAGCTGTTATACAGGTAAGTGATCATTCAGTTTCTATACACGTATTGACTTTTTTTTTTTTCTTTTTTGTCGTACAGTTTCCCAGGATCCCGTGAAGGTTGAAACGACTAACAAGGATTTCTCCATCTGCATCTCCATTCTCTACTATGACTGGCTGGCAGGTATTCTGTCCATCTTGAACTGTGTGAGTCTGACTGTTCGTAATAGCTTTGATACAGGTAGGTGATCATTCAGTTTCTATACATGTATTGTCTTTTTTTTCTTTTTTGTTGGACGGTTTCCTAGCATCCCGTGACCGACTCCCTCTCTGAAGGTGGAAACGACTAACAAGAGTCTATCCATTTTCTTCTCACTTCACAACTCTATATAGGTAAATACAGCTATATTCTGTCCATCTTCAGCTGTGTGAGGCTGAATGTTCGTAAACAGCTGTGATACTGGTAAGTGATTATTCAGTACATATACTGACTTTATTTTCTTTTTTGTCGTACAGTTTCCCAGGATTCCATTATCAACTCCCTCTATGAAGGTGGACAATCAAGGCTCTAGGGTCTGACTGTTGGTAAACAGCTGTGATACTGGTAAGTGATTATTCAGTACATATACTGACTTTTTTTTCTTTTTTGTCGTACAGTTTCCCAGGATTCCATTACTGACTCCCTCTCTGAAGGTGGACTATCAAGGGTCTAGGGTCTGAGTGTTCGTAAACAGCTGTGATACTGGTAAGTGATTATTCAGTTCATATACACGTATCCACTTTTTTTTCTTTTTTGTCATACACTTTCCCAGGATTCTATTACCGACTCCCTCTCTGAAGGTGGACTATCAAGTGTCTAGGGTCTGACTGTTCGTGAACAGCTGTGATACAGGTAAGTGATTATTCAGTTTCTATACATGTATTGACTTTTTTTTCTTTTTTGTTGTACAGTTTCCCAGGATCCCATTACCGACTCCCCCTCTGAAGGTGGACTATCAAGGGTCTAGGGTCTGAGTGTTCGTGAACAGCTGTGATACAGGTAAGTGATCATTCAGTACATGTATTGACTTTTTTTTTCTTTTTTGTCGTACAATTTCCCAGGATCCCATTACTGACTCCCTTTATGAAGGTGGACAATCAAGGGTCTAGGGTCTAACTTTTGGTAAACAGCTGTGATACTGGTAAGTGATTATTCAGTACATATACTGACTTTTTTTTTTCTTTTTTCTTGTACACTTTCGCAGGATCCTCTTACCGACTCCCTCTCTGAAGGTGCACTATCAAGGGTTTAGGGTCTGACTGTTCGTAAACAGCTTTGATACAAGTAAGTGATCATTCAGTTTCTATACATGTATTGACTTTTTTTTCTTTTTTGTCGTACAGTTTCCTAGCATCCCGTGACCGACTCCCTCTCTGAAGGTGGAAACGACTAACAAGAGTCTATCCATTTTCTTCTCACTTCACAACTCTATATAGGTAAATACAGCTATATTCTGTCCATCTTCAGCTGTGTGAGGCTGAATGTTCGTAAACAGCTGTTATACAGGTAAGTGATCATTCAGTTTCTATACATGTATTGACTTTTTTTTCTTTTTGTCGTACACTTTCCCAGGATTCCATTATCAACTCCCTCTATGAAGGTGGACAATCAAGGGTCTAGGGTCTGAGTGTTCGTGAACAGCTGTGATACAGGTAAGTGATCATTCAGTACATGTATTGACTTTTTTTTTTCTTTTTTGTTGTACAGTTTCGCAGGATCCCATTACCGACTCCCTCTATGAAGGTGGACAATCAAGGGTCTAGGGTCTGACTGTTGGTAAACAGCTGTGATACTGGTAAGTGATTATTCAGTACATATACTGACTTTATTTTCTATTTTGTCGTACAGTTTCGCAGGATCCCATTACCGACTCCCTCTCTGAAGGTGGACTATCAAGGGTCTAGGGTCTGAGTGTTCGTGAACAGCTGTGATACAGGTAAGTAATCATTCAGTATATGTATTGACTTTTTTTTTTTCTGTTTTCTCGTACAATTTCGCAGGATCCCATTACCGACTCCCTTTATGAAGGTGGACAATCAAGGGTCTAGGGTCTAACTTTTGGTAAACAGCTGTGATACTGGTAAGTGATTATTCAGTACATAGACTGACTTTTTTTCTTTTTTCTTGTACAGTTTCGCAGGATCCTGTTACCGACTCCCTCTATGAAGGTGGACAATCAAGGGTCTAGGGTCTGACTGTTGGTAAACAGCTGTGATACTGGTAAGTGATTATTCAGTACATATACTAACTTTTTTTTTTCTTTTTTGTTGTACAGTTTCGCAGGATCCCGTGACCGACTCCCTCTATGAAGGTGGACAATCAAGGGTCTAGGGTCTGACTGTTGGTAAACAGCTGTGATACTGGTAAGTGATTATTCAGTACATATACTGACTTTATTTTCTATTTTTTTGTACAGTTTCGCAGGATCCTGTTACCGACTCCCTCTCTGAAGGTGGACTATCAAGGGTCTAGGGTCTGAGTGTTCGTGAACAGCTGTGATACAGGTAAGTGATCATTCAGTACATGTATTGACTTTTTTTTTTCTTTTTTGTCGTACAATTTCGCAGGATCCCATTACCGACTACCTTTATGAAGGTGGACAATCAAGGGTCTAGGGTCTAACTTTTGGTAAACAGCTGTGATACTGGTAAGTGATTATTCAGTACATATACTAACTTTTTTTTTCTTTTTTGTTGTACAGTTTCGCAGGATCCCGTGACCGACTCCCTCTATGAAGGTGGACAATCAAGGGTCTAGGGTCTGACTGTTGGTAAACAGCTGTGATACTGGTAAGTGATTATTCAGTACATATACTGACTTTATTTTCTATTTTGTCGTACAGTTTCGCAGGATCCTGTTACCGACTCCCTCTCTGAAGGTGGACTATCAAGGGTTTAGGGTCTGAGTGTTCGTGAACAGCTGTGATACAGGTAAGTGATCATTCAGTACATGTATTGACTTTTTTTTTTCTTTTTTGTCGTACAATTTCGCAGGATCCCATTACCGACTCCCTTTATGAAGGTGGACAATCAAGGGTCTAGGGTCTAACTTTTGGTAAACAGCTGTGATACTGGTAAGTGATTATTCAGTACATATACTGACTTTTTTTTCTTTTTTCTTGTACAGTTTCGCAGGATCCTGTTACCGACTCCCTCTATGAAGGTGGACAATCAAGGGTCTAGGGTCTGACTGTTGGTAAACAGCTGTGATACTGGTAAGTGATTATTCAGTACATATACTGACTTTATTTTCTATTTTGTTGTACAGTTTCGCAGGATCCTGTTACCGACTCCCTCTCTGAAGGTGGACTATCAAGGGTCTAGAGTCTGAGTGTTCGTGAACATCTGTGATACAGGTAAGTGATCATTCAGTACATGTATTGACTTTTTTTTTCTTTTTTGTCGTACAATTTCGCAGGATCCCATTACCGACTACCTTTATGAAGGTGGACAATCAAGGGTCTAGGGTCTAACTTTTGGTAAAGAGCTGTGATAGTGGTAAGTGATTATTCAGTACATATACTGACTTTTTTTTCTTTTTTCTTGTACAGTTTCGCAGGATCCTGTTACCGACTCCCTCTATGAAGGTGGACAATCAAGGGTCTAGGGTCTGACTGTTGGTAAACAACTGTGATACTGGTAAGTGATTATTCAGTACATATACTGACTTTATTTTCTATTTTGTCGTACAGTTTCGCAGGATCCTGTTACCGACTCCCTCTCTGAAGGTGGACTATCAAGGGTCTAGGGTCTGAGTGTTCGTGAACAGCTGTGATACAGGTAAGTGATCATTCAGTACATGTATTGACTTTTTTTTTTCTGTTTTGTCGTACAATTTCGCAGGATCCCATTACCGACTCCCTTTATGAAGGTGGACAATCAAGGGTCTAGGGTCTAACTTTTGGTAAACAGCTGTGATACTGGTAAGTGATTATTCAGTACATATACTGACTTTTTTTTCTTTTTTCTTGTACAGTTTCGCAGGATCCTGTTACCGACTCCCTCTATGAAGGTGGACAATCAAGGGTCTAGGGTCTGACTGTTGGTAAACAGCTGTGATACTGGTAAGTGATTATTCAGTACATATACTGACTTTTTTTTCTTTTTTCTTGTACACTTTCGCAGGATCCTCTTACCGACTCCCTCTCTGAAGGTGCACTATCAAGGGTCTAGGATCTGACTGTTCGTAAACAGCTTTGATACAAGTAAGTGATCATTCAGTTTCTATACATGTATTGACTTTTTTTTCTTTTTTGTCGTACAGTTTCCTAGCATCCCGTGACCGACTCCCTCTCTGAAGGTGGAAACGACTAACAAGAGTCTATCCATTTTCTTCTCACTTCACAACTCTATATAGGTAAATACAGCTATATTCTGTCCATCTTCAGCTGTGTGAGGCTGAATGTTCGTAAACAGCTGTTATACAGGTAAGTGATCATTCAGTTTCTATACATGTATTGACTTTTTTTTCTTTTTGTCGTACAGTTTCCCAGGATTCCATTATCAACTCCCTCTATGAAGGTGGACAATCAAGGGTCTAGGGATTGAGTGTACGTGAACAGCTGTGATACAGGTAAGTGATCATTCAGTACATGTATTGACTTTTTTATTTTCTCTTTTGTCGTACAGTTTCCCAGGATCCCATGAAGGTGGAAACGACTTACAAGGATTTCTCCATCTGCATCTCCATTCTCTACTATGACTGGCTGGCAGGTATTCTGTCCATCTTGAACTGTGTGAGTCTGACTGTTCGTAATAGCTTTGATACAGGTAAGTGATCATTCAGTTTCTATACATGTATTGACTCTTTTTTTCTTTTTTCTCGTACAGTTTCCTAGGATCCCGTGACCGACTCCCTCTCTGAATGTGGAAACGACTAACAAGAGTCTATCCATTTTCTTCTCACTTCACAACTCTATATAGGTAAATACAGCTATATTCTGTCCATCTTCAGCTGTGTGAGGCTGAATGTTCGTAAACAGCTGTTATACAGGTAAGTGATTGTTCAGTTTCTATACATGTATTGACTTTTTTTTCTTTTTGTCGTACAGTTTCCCAGGATTCCATTATCAACTCCCTCTATGAAGGTGGACAATCAAGGGTCTAGGGTCTGACTGTTCGTAAACAGCTGTGATACAGGTAAGTGATCATTCAGTTTCTATACACGTTCTGACTTTTTTCTTTTTTGTCGTACAGTTTCCCAGGATTCCATTACCGACTCCCTCTCTGAAGGTGGACTATCAAGGGTCTAGGGTCTGACTGTTGGTAAAGAGCTGTGATACTGGTAAGTGATTATTCAGTATATATACTGACTTTTTTTTCTTTTTTCTTGTACAGTTTCGCAGGATCCTGTTACCGACTCCCTCTCTGAAGGTGGACTATCAAGGGTCTAGGGTCTGAGTGTTCGTGAACAGCTGTGATACAGGTAAGTGATCATTCAGTACATGTATTGACTTTTTTTTTTCTGTTTTGTCGTACAATTTCGCAGGATCCCATTACCGACTCCCTTTATGAAGGTGGACAATCAAGGGTCTAGGGTCTAACTTTTGGTAAACAGCTGTGATACTGGTAAGTGATTATTCAGTACATATACTGACTTTTTTTTCTTTTTTCTTGTACAGTTTCGCAGGATCCTGTTACCGACTCCCTCTATGAAGGTGGACAATCAAGGGTCTAGGGTCTGACTGTTGGTAAACAGCTGTGATACTGGTAAGTGATTATTCAGTACATATACTGACTTTTTTTTCTTTTTTGTCGTACAGTTTCCCAGGATCCCATTACTGACTCCCTTTATGAAGGTGGACAATCAAGGGTCTAGGGTCTAACTTTTGGTAAACAGCTGTGATACTGGTAAGTGATTATTCAGTACATATACTGACTTTTTTTTTTCTTTTTTCTTGTACAGTTTCACAGGATCCTCTTACCGACTCCCTCTCTGAAGGTGCACTATCAAGGGTCTAGGGTCTGACTGTTCGTAAACAGCTTTGATACAAGTAAGTGATCATTCAGTTTCTATACATGTATTGACTTTTTTCTTTTTTGTCGTACAGTTTCCTAGCATCCCGTGACCGACTCCCTCTCTGAAGGTGGAAACGACTAACAAGAGTCTATCCATTTTCTTCTCACTTCACAACTCTATATAGGTAAATACAGCTATATTCTGTCCATCTTCAGCTGTGTGAGGCTGAATGTTCGTAAACAGCTGTTATACAGGTAAGTGATCATTCAGTTTCTATACATGTATTGACTTTTTTTTCTTTTTGTCGTACAGTTTCCCAGGATTCCATTATCAACTCCCTCTATGAAGGTGGACAATCAAGGGTCTAGGGTCTGACTGTTCGTAAACAGCTGTGATACAGGTAAGTGATCATTCAGTTTCTATACACGTTCTGACTTTTTTCTTTTTTGTCGTACAGTTTCCCAGGATTCCATTACCGACTCCCTCTCTGAAGGTGGACTATCAAGGGTCTAGGGTCTGACTGTTGGTAAAGAGCTGTGATACTGGTAAGTGATTATTCAGTATATATACTGACTTTTTTTTCTTTTTTCTTGTACAGTTTTGCAGGATCCTGTTACCGACTCCCTCTCTGAAGGTGGACTATCAAGGGTCTAGGGTCTGAGTGTTCGTGAACAGCTGTGATCCAGGTAAGTGATCATTCAGTACATGTATTGACTTTTTTTTTTCTTTTTTGTCGTACAATTTCGCAGGATCCCATTACCGACTACCTTTATGAAGGTGGACAATCAAGGGTCTAGGGTCTAACTTTTGGTAAACAGCTGTGATACTGGTAAGTGATTATTCAGTACATATACTGACTTTTTTTTCTTTTTTCTTGTACAGTTTCGCAGGATCCTGTTACCGACTCCCTCTATGAAGGTGGACAATCAAGGGTCTAGGGTCTGACTGTTGGTAAACAGCTGTGATACTGGTAAGTGATTATTCAGTACATATACTGACTTTTTTTTCTTTTTTGTCGTACAGTTTCCCAGGATCCCATTACTGACTCCCTTTATGAAGGTGGACAATCAAGGATCTAGGGTCTAACTTTTGGTAAACAGCTGTGATACTGGTAAGTGATTATTCAGTACATATACTGACTTTTTTTTTTCTTTTTTCTTGTACACTTTCGCAGGATCCTCTTACCGACTCCCTCTCTGAAGGTGCACTATCAAGGGTCTAGGGTCTGACTGTTCGTAAACAGCTTTGATACAAGTAAGTGATCATTCAGTTTCTATACATGTATTGACTTTTTTCTTTTTTGTCGTACAGTTTCCTAGCATCCCGTGACCGACTCCCTCTCTGAAGGTGGAAACGACTAACAAGAGTCTATCCATTTTCTTCTCACTTCACAACTCTATATAGGTAAATACAGCTATATTCTGTCCATCTTCAGCTGTGTGAGGCTGAATGTTCGTAAACAGCTGTTATACAGGTAAGTGATCATTCAGTTTCTATACATGTATTGACTTTTTTTTCTTTTTGTCGTACAGTTTCCCAGGATTCCATTATCAACTCCCTCTATGAAGGTGGACAATCAAGGGTCTAGGGTCTGACTGTTCGTAAACAGCTGTGATACAGGTAAGTGATCATTCAGTTTCTATACACGTTCTGACTTTTTTCTTTTTTGTCGTACAGTTTCCCAGGATTCCATTACCGACTCCCTCTCTGAAGGTGGACTATCAAGGGTCTAGGGTCTGACTGTTGGTAAAGAGCTGTGATACTGGTAAGTGATTATTCAGTATATATACTGACTTTTTTTTCTTTTTTCTTGTACAGTTTTGCAGGATCCTGTTACCGACTCCCTCTCTGAAGGTGGACTATCAAGGGTCTAGGGTCTGAGTGTTCGTGAACAGCTGTGATCCAGGTAAGTGATCATTCAGTACATGTATTGACTTTTTTTTTTCTTTTTTGTCGTACAATTTCGCAGGATCCCATTACCGACTACCTTTATGAAGGTGGACAATCAAGGGTCTAGGGTCTAACTTTTGGTAAACAGCTGTGATACTGGTAAGTGATTATTCAGTACATATACTGACTTTTTTTTCTTTTTTCTTGTACAGTTTCGCAGGATCCTGTTACCGACTCCCTCTATGAAGGTGGACAATCAAGGGTCTAGGGTCTGACTGTTGGTAAACAGCTGTGATACTGGTAAGTGATTATTCAGTACATATACTGACTTTTTTTTCTTTTTTGTCGTACAGTTTCCCAGGATCCCATTACTGACTCCCTTTATGAAGGTGGACAATCAAGGATCTAGGGTCTAACTTTTGGTAAACAGCTGTGATACTGGTAAGTGATTATTCAGTACATATACTGACTTTTTTTTTTTCTTTTTTCTTGTACACTTTCGCAGGATCCTCTTACCGACTCCCTCTCTGAAGGTGCACTATCAAGGGTCTAGGGTCTGACTGTTCGTAAACAGCTTTGATACAAGTAAGTGATCATTCAGTTTCTATACATGTATTGACTTTTTTCTTTTTTGTCGTACAGTTTCCTAGCATCCCGTGACCGACTCCCTCTCTGAAGGTGTAAACGACTAACAAGAGTCTATCCATTTTCTTCTCACTTCACAACTCTATATAGGTAAATACAGCTATATTCTGTCCATCTTCAGCTGTGTGAGGCTGAATGTTCGTAAACAGCTGTTATACAGGTAAGTGATCATTCAGTTTCTATACATGTATTGACTTTTTTTTTCTTTTTGTCGTACAGTTTCCCAGGATTCCATTATCAACTCCCTCTATGAAGGTGGACAATCAAGGGTCTAGGGTCTGACTGTTCGTAAACAGCTGTGATACAGGTAAGTGATCATTCAGTTTCTATACACGTTCTGACTTTTTTCTTTTTTGTCGTACAGTTTCCCAGGATTCCATTACCGACTCCCTCTCTGAAGGTGGACTATCAAGGGTCTAGGGTCTGACTGTTGGTAAAGAGCTGTGATACTGGTAAGTGATTATTCAGTATATATACTGACTTTTTTTTCTTTTTTCTTGTACAGTTTTGCAGGATCCTGTTACCGACTCCCTCTCTGAAGGTGGACTATCAAGGGTCTAGGGTCTGAGTGTTCGTGAACAGCTGTGATCCAGGTAAGTGATCATTCAGTACATGTATTGACTTTTTTTTTTCTTTTTTGTCGTACAATTTCGCAGGATCCCATTACCGACTACCTTTATGAAGGTGGACAATCAAGGGTCTAGGGTCTAACTTTTGGTAAACAGCTGTGATACTGGTAAGTGATTATTCAGTACATATACTGACTTTTTTTTCTTTTTTCTTGTACAGTTTCGCAGGATCCTGTTACCGACTCCCTCTATGAAGGTGGACAATCAAGGGTCTAGGGTCTGACTGTTGGTAAACAGCTGTGATACTGGTAAGTGATTATTCAGTACATATACTGACTTTTTTTTCTTTTTTGTCGTACAGTTTCCCAGGATCCCATTACTGACTCCCTCTCTGAAGGTGCACTATCAAGGGTCTAGGGTCTGACTGTTCGTAAACAGCTTTGATACAAGTAAGTGATCATTCAGTTTCTATACATGTATTGACTTTTTTTTCTTTTTTGTCGTACAGTTTCCTAGCATCCCGTGACCGACTCCCTCTCTGAAGGTGGAAACGACTAACAAGAGTCTATCCATTTTCTTCTCACTTCACAACTCTATATAGGTAAATACAGCTATATTCTGTCCATCTTCAGCTGTGTGAGGCTGAATGTTCGTAAACAGCTGTGATACTGGTAAGTGATTATTCAGTACATATACTGACTTTTTTTTCTTTTTTGTCGTACAGTTTCCCAGGATTCCATTACTGACTCCCTCTCTGAAGGTGGACTATCAAGGGTCTAGGGTCTGAGTGTTCGTGAACAGCTGTGATACAGGTAAGTGATTATTCAGTTTCTATACATATATTGACTTTTTTTTCTTTTTTGTTGTACAGTTTCCCAGGATCCCGTGACCGACTCCCTCTCTGAAGGTGGACTAACCAAGGTCTTTACATCTGCATCTCCATTTACAACTTTGACTGGCTGGCTGGTATTCTGTCCATCTTCAACTGTGTGAGGCTGACTGTTCGTAAACAGCTGTGATACAGGTAAGTGATCATTCAGTTTCTATACATGTATTGACTTTTTTTTTCTTTTTTTGTCGTACAGTTTCCCAGGATCCCGTGACCGACTCCCTCTATGAAGGTGGACAATCAAGGGTCTAGGGTCTGACTGTTGGTAAACAGCATTGATACTGGTAAGTGATTTTTCAGTTCATATACTGACTTTATTTTCTTTTTTGTCGTACAGTTTCGCAGGATCCTGTTACCGACTCCCTCTCTGAAGGTGGACTATCAAGGGTCTGAGTGTTCGTGAACAGCTGTGATACAGGTAAGTGATCATTCAGTACATGTATTGACTTTTTTTTTTCTTTTTTGTCGTACAGTTTCGCAGGATCCCATTACCGACTCCCTCTATGAAGGTGGACAATCAAGGGTCTAGGGTCTGAGTGTTCGTGAACAGCTGTGATACAGGTAAGTGATCATTCAGTACATGTATTGACTTTTTTTTTTTCTTTTTTGTTGTACAGTTTCGTAGGATCCTGTTACCGACTCCCTCTCTGAAGGTGGAAACGACTAACAAGGATTTTTCCATCTGCATCTCCATTCTCTACTATGACTGGCTGGCTGGTATTCTGTCCATCTTCAACTGTGTGAGGCTGACTGTCCGTAAACAGCTGTTATACAGGTAAGTGATCATTCAGTTTCTATACACGTATTGACTTTTTTTTCTTTTTTGTCATACAGTTTCCCAGGATTCTATTACCGACTCCCTCTCTGAAGGTGGACTATCAAGGGTCTAGGGTCTGACCGTTTGGGAACAGGTTTGATACAGGTAAGTGATTATTCAGTTTCTATACACGTATTGACTTTTTTTCTTTTTTGTCATACAGTTTCCCAGGATCCCGTGACCGACTCCCTCTCTGAAGGTGGATTAACCAAGGTCTTTACATCTGCATCTCCATTTACAACTGTGACTGGCTGGCTGGTATTCTGTCCAACTTCAACTGTGTGAGGCTGTTCGTAAACAGCTATGATACAGGTAAGTGATCATTCAGTACATGTATTTACTTTTTTTTGTTCTTTTTTGTTGTACAGTTTCCCAGGATCCCGTGACCGACTCCCTCTCAGAAGGTGGAAACAACTAACAAGGATTTTTCCATCTGCATCTCCATTCTCTACTATGACTGGCTGGCTGGTATTTGTTCCATCTTCAACTGTGTGAGACTGACTGTCCGTAAACAGCTGTTATACAGGTAAGTGATCATTCAGTTTCTATACACGTATTGACTTTTTTTTCTTTTTTGTCATACAGTTTCCTAGGATCCCGTGACCGACTCCCTCTCTGAAGGTGGAAACGACTAACAAGGATTTTTCCATCTGCATCTCCATTCTCTACTATGACTGGCTGGCTGGTATTCTGTCCATCTTCAACTGTGTGAGGCTGACTGTTCGCAAACAGCTTTGATACAGGTAAGTGATCATTCAGTTTCTATAGATGTATTGACTTTTTTTTCTTTTTTGTCATACAGTTTCGCAGGATCCCATTACCGACTCCCTCTCTGAAGGTGGACAATCAAGGGTCTAGGGTCTGACTTTTGTTAAACAGTTGTGATACTGGTAAGTGATCATTCAGTACATGTATTGACTTTTTTTTTTTCCATTTTTGTCACACAATTTCCCAGGATCCTGTGACCGACTCCCTCTCTGAAGATGGACTAACCAAGGTCTTTACATCTGCATCTCCATTTACAACTGTGACTGGCTGGCTTGTATTCTGTCCATCTTCAACTGTGTGAGGCTGACTGTCCGTAAACAGCTGTTATGCAGGTAAGTGATCATTCAGTTTCTATACACGTATTGATTTTTTTTTCCTTTTTTGTCGTACAGTTTCCCAGGATCCCGTGACCGACTCACTCTCTGAAGGTGGACTATCAAGGGTCTAGGGTCTGAGTGTTCGTGAACAGCTGTGATACTGGTAAGTGATCATTCAGTACATGTATTGACTTTTTTTCTTTTTTGTCGTACACTTTCCCAGGATCCCGTGACCGACTCCCTCTCTGAAGGTGGAAACGACTAACAAGGATTTCTCCATTCTCTACTATGACTGGCTGGCTGGTATTCTGTCCGTCTTCAACTGTGTGAGGCTGACTGTCCGTAAACAGCTGTTATGCAGGTAAGTAATCATTCAGTTTCTATTCACGTATTGACTTTTTTTTCCTTTTTTGTCGTACAGTTTCCCAGGATCCTGTTACCGACTCCCTCTCTGAAGGTGGAAACGACTAACAAGGATTTTTCCATCTGCATCTGCATTCTCTACTATGACTGGCTGGCTGGTATTCTGTCCATCTTCAACTGTGTTAGGCTGACTGTTCGTAAATAGCTGTGATACAGGTAAGTGATTATTCAGTACATGTACTAAGTTTCTTTTTTGTCATACAATTTCCCAGGATCCCGTGACCGACTCCCTCTCTGAAGGTGGAAACGAGTAACAAGGATTTTTCCATCTGCATCTCCATTCCCTACTATGACTGGCTGGCTGGTATTCTGTCTATCTTCAACTGTGTGAAGCTGACTGTTTGTAAGCAGCTGTTATATTGGTAAGTGATTATTCAGTTTCTATACACGTATTGGCTTTTTTTTTCTTTTCTGTCGTACAGTTTCCCAGGATCCCGTGACCGACTCCCTCTCTGAAGTTGGACTAACCAAGGTCTCTACATCTGCATCTCCATTTACAACTGTGACTGGCTGGCTGGTATTCTGTCCATAATCAACTGTGTGAGGCTGACTGTTCGTAAACAGCTGTTATACACGTAAGTGATTATTCAGTTTCTATACATGTATTGACTTTTTTCTTTTGTCATACAGTTTCCCAGGATCCCGTGACCGACTCCCTCTCTGAAGGTGGAAACGAGTAACAAGGATTTTTCCATCTGCATCTCCATTCCCTACTATGACTGGCTGGCTGGTATTCTGTCCATCTTCAACTGTGTGAGGCTGACTGTTCGTAAATAGCTGTGATACAGGTAAGTGATCATTCAGTACATGTACTAACTAAGTTTCTTTTTTGTCATGCAATTTCCCAGGATCCCGTGACCGACTCCCTCTCTGAAGGTGGAAACGACTAACAAGGATTTCTCCATCTGCATCTCCATTCTCTACTATGACTGACTGGCTGGCAGGTATTCTGTCCATCTTGAACTGTGTGAGGCTGACTGTTCGTAAACAGCTGTGATACAGGTAAGTGATTATTCAGTTTCTATACATGTATTGACTTTTTTTTCTTTTTTGTTGTACAGTTTCCCAGGATCCCATTACCGACTCCCCCTCTGAAGGTGGACTATCAAGGGTCTAGGGTCTGAGTGTTCGTGAACAGCTGTGATACAGGTAAGTGATCATTCAGTACATGTATTGACTTTTTTTTTCTTTTTTGTCGTACAATTTCCCAGGATCCCATTACTGACTCCCTTTATGAAGGTGGACAATCAAGGGTCTAGGGTCTAACTTTTGGTAAACAGCTGTGATACTGGTAAGTGATTATTCAGTACATATACTGACTTTTTTTTTTCTTTTTTCTTGTACACTTTCGCAGGATCCTCTTACCGACTCCCTCTCTGAAGGTGCACTATCAAGGGTCTAGGGTCTGACTGTTCGTAAACAGCTTTGATACAAGTAAGTGATCATTCAGTTTCTATACATGTATTGACTTTTTTTTCTTTTTTGTCGTACAGTTTCCTAGCATCCCGTGACCGACTCCCTCTCTGAAGGTGGAAACGACTAACAAGAGTCTATCCATTTTCTTCTCACTTCACAACTCTATATAGGTAAATACAGCTATATTCTGTCCATCTTCAGCTGTGTGAGGCTGAATGTTCGTAAACAGCTGTTATACAGGTAAGTGATCATTCAGTTTCTATACATGTATTGACTTTTTTTTCTTTTTGTCGTACACTTTCCCAGGATTCCATTATCAACTCCCTCTATGAAGGTGGACAATCAAGGGTCTAGGGTCTGAGTGTTCGTGAACAGCTGTGATACAGGTAAGTGATCATTCAGTACATGTATTGACTTTTTTTTTTCTTTTTTGTTGTACAGTTTCGCAGGATCCCATTACCGACTCCCTCTATGAAGGTGGACAATCAAGGGTCTAGGGTCTGACTGTTGGTAAACAGCTGTGATACTGGTAAGTGATTATTCAGTACATATACTAACTTTTTTTTTCTTTTTTGTTGTACAGTTTCACAGGATCCCGTGACCGACTCCCTCTATGAAGGTGGACAATCAAGGGTCTAGGTTCTGACTGTTGGTAAACAGCTGTGATACTGGTAAGTGATTATTCAGTACATATACTGACTTTATTTTCTATTTTGTCGTACAGTTTCGCAGGATCCTGTTACCGACTCCCTCTCTGAAGGTGGACTATCAAGGGTCTAGGGTCTGAGTGTTGGTAAACAGCTGTGATACTGGTAAGTGATTATTCAGTACATATACTGACTTTTTTTTCTTTTTTCTTGTACAGTTTCGCAGGATCTTGTTACCGACTCCCTCTCTGAAGGTGGACTATCAAGGGTCTGAGTGTTCGTGAACAGCTGTGATACAGGTAAGTGATCATTCAGTACATGTATTGACTTTGTTTTTTCTTTTTTGTCGTACAGTTTCGCAGGATCCCATTACCGACTCCCTCTATGAAGGTGGACAATCAAGGGTCTAGGGTCTGACTGTTGGTAAACAGCTGTGATACTGGTAAGTGATTATTCAGTACATATACTGACTTTTTTTTCTTTTTTGTCGTACAGTTTCCCAGGATCCCGTGACCGACTCCCTCTCTGAAGGTGTAAACGACTAACAAGAATTTTTCCATCTGCATCTCCATTCTCTACTATGACTCTCTGGCTGGTATTCTGTCCATCTTCGGCTGTGTGAGGCTGACTGTCCGTAAACAGCTGTTATACAGGTAAGTGATCATTCAGTTTCTATACACGTATTGACTTTTTTTTTTTTCTTTTTTGTCGTACAGTTTCCCAGGATCCCGTGAAGGTTGAAACGACTAACAAGGATTTCTCCATCTGCATCTCCATTCTCTACTATGACTGGCTGGCAGGTATTCTGTCCATCTTGAACTGTGTGAGTCTGACTGTTCGTAATAGCTTTGATACAGGTAGGTGATCATTCAGTTTCTATACATGTATTGTCTTTTTTTTCTTTTTTGTTGGACGGTTTCCTAGCATCCCGTGACCGACTCCCTCTCTGAAGGTGGAAACGACTAACAAGAGTCTATCCATTTTCTTCTCACTTCACAACTCTATATAGGTAAATACAGCTATATTCTGTCCATCTTCAGCTGTGTGAGGCTGAATGTTCGTAAACAGCTGTGATACTGGTAAGTGATTATTCAGTACATATACTGACTTTATTTTCTTTTTTGTCGTACAGTTTCCCAGGATTCCATTATCAACTCCCTCTATGAAGGTGGACAATCAAGGCTCTAGGGTCTGACTGTTGGTAAACAGCTGTGATACTGGTAAGTGATTATTCAGTACATATACTGACTTTTTTTTCTTTTTTGTCGTACAGTTTCCCAGGATTCCATTACTGACTCCCTCTCTGAAGGTGGACTATCAAGGGTCTAGGGTCTGAGTGTTCGTAAACAGCTGTGATACTGGTAAGTGATTATTCAGTTCATATACACGTATCCACTTTTTTTTCTTTTTTGTCATACACTTTCCCAGGATTCTATTACCGACTCCCTCTCTGAAGGTGGACTATCAAGTGTCTAGGGTCTGACTGTTCGTGAACAGCTGTGATACAGGTAAGTGATTATTCAGTTTCTATACATGTATTGACTTTTTTTTCTTTTTTGTTGTACAGTTTCCCAGGATCCCATTACCGACTCCCCCTCTGAAGGTGGACTATCAAGGGTCTAGGGTCTGAGTGTTCGTGAACAGCTGTGATACAGGTAAGTGATCATTCAGTACATGTATTGACTTTTTTTTTCTTTTTTGTCGTACAATTTCCCAGGATCCCATTACTGACTCCCTTTATGAAGGTGGACAATCAAGGGTCTAGGGTCTAACTTTTGGTAAACAGCTGTGATACTGGTAAGTGATTATTCAGTACATATACTGACTTTTTTTTTTCTTTTTTCTTGTACACTTTCGCAGGATCCTCTTACCGACTCCCTCTCTGAAGGTGCACTATCAAGGGTTTAGGGTCTGACTGTTCGTAAACAGCTTTGATACAAGTAAGTGATCATTCAGTTTCTATACATGTATTGACTTTTTTTTCTTTTTTGTCGTACAGTTTCCTAGCATCCCGTGACCGACTCCCTCTCTGAAGGTGGAAACGACTAACAAGAGTCTATCCATTTTCTTCTCACTTCACAACTCTATATAGGTAAATACAGCTATATTCTGTCCATCTTCAGCTGTGTGAGGCTGAATGTTCGTAAACAGCTGTTATACAGGTAAGTGATCATTCAGTTTCTATACATGTATTGACTTTTTTTTCTTTTTGTCGTACACTTTCCCAGGATTCCATTATCAACTCCCTCTATGAAGGTGGACAATCAAGGGTCTAGGGTCTGAGTGTTCGTGAACAGCTGTGATACAGGTAAGTGATCATTCAGTACATGTATTGACTTTTTTTTTTCTTTTTTGTTGTACAGTTTCGCAGGATCCCATTACCGACTCCCTCTATGAAGGTGGACAATCAAGGGTCTAGGGTCTGACTGTTGGTAAACAGCTGTGATACTGGTAAGTGATTATTCAGTACATATACTGACTTTATTTTCTATTTTGTCGTACAGTTTCGCAGGATCCTGTTACCGACTCCCTCTCTGAAGGTGGACTATCAAGGGTCTAGGGTCTGAGTGTTCGTGAACAGCTGTGATACAGGTAAGTAATCATTCAGTATATGTATTGACTTTTTTTTTTTCTGTTTTCTCGTACAATTTCGCAGGATCCCATTACCGACTCCCTTTATGAAGGTGGACAATCAAGGGTCTAGGGTCTAACTTTTGGTAAACAGCTGTGATACTGGTAAGTGATTATTCAGTACATAGACTGACTTTTTTTCTTTTTTCTTGTACAGTTTCGCAGGATCCTGTTACCGACTCCCTCTATGAAGGTGGACAATCAAGGGTCTAGGGTCTGACTGTTGGTAAACAGCTGTGATACTGGTAAGTGATTATTCAGTACATATACTAACTTTTTTTTTTCTTTTTTGTTGTACAGTTTCGCAGGATCCCGTGACCGACTCCCTCTATGAAGGTGGACAATCAAGGGTCTAGGGTCTGACTGTTGGTAAACAGCTGTGATACTGGTAAGTGATTATTCAGTACATATACTGACTTTATTTTCTATTTTGTTGTACAGTTTCGCAGGATCCTGTTACCGACTCCCTCTCTGAAGGTGGACTATCAAGGGTCTAGGGTCTGAGTGTTCGTGAACAGCTGTGATACAGGTAAGTGATCATTCAGTACATGTATTGACTTTTTTTTTTCTTTTTTGTCGTACAATTTCGCAGGATCCCATTACCGACTACCTTTATGAAGGTGGACAATCAAGGGTCTAGGGTCTAACTTTTGGTAAACAGCTGTGATACTGGTAAGTGATTATTCAGTACATATACTAACTTTTTTTTTCTTTTTTGTTGTACAGTTTCGCAGGATCCCGTGACCGACTCCCTCTATGAAGGTGGACAATCAAGGGTCTAGGGTCTGACTGTTGGTAAACAGCTGTGATACTGGTAAGTGATTATTCAGTACATATACTGACTTTATTTTCTATTTTGTCGTACAGTTTCGCAGGATCCTGTTACCGACTCCCTCTCTGAAGGTGGACTATCAAGGGTTTAGGGTCTGAGTGTTCGTGAACAGCTGTGATACAGGTAAGTGATCATTCAGTACATGTATTGACTTTTTTTTTTCTTTTTTGTCGTACAATTTCGCAGGATCCCATTACCGACTCCCTTTATGAAGGTGGACAATCAAGGGTCTAGGGTCTAACTTTTGGTAAACAGCTGTGATACTGGTAAGTGATTATTCAGTACATATACTGACTTTTTTTTCTTTTTTCTTGTACAGTTTCGCAGGATCCTGTTACCGACTCCCTCTATGAAGGTGGACAATCAAGGGTCTAGGGTCTGACTGTTGGTAAACAGCTGTGATACTGGTAAGTGATTATTCAGTACATATACTGACTTTATTTTCTATTTTGTTGTACAGTTTCGCAGGATCCTGTTACCGACTCCCTCTCTGAAGGTGGACTATCAAGGGTCTAGAGTCTGAGTGTTCGTGAACATCTGTGATACAGGTAAGTGATCATTCAGTACATGTATTGACTTTTTTTTTCTTTTTTGTCGTACAATTTCGCAGGATCCCATTACCGACTACCTTTATGAAGGTGGACAATCAAGGGTCTAGGGTCTAACTTTTGGTAAAGAGCTGTGATAGTGGTAAGTGATTATTCAGTACATATACTGACTTTTTTTTCTTTTTTCTTGTACAGTTTCGCAGGATCCTGTTACCGACTCCCTCTATGAAGGTGGACAATCAAGGGTCTAGGGTCTGACTGTTGGTAAACAACTGTGATACTGGTAAGTGATTATTCAGTACATATACTGACTTTATTTTCTATTTTGTCGTACAGTTTCGCAGGATCCTGTTACCGACTCCCTCTCTGAAGGTGGACTATCAAGGGTCTAGGGTCTGAGTGTTCGTGAACAGCTGTGATACAGGTAAGTGATCATTCAGTACATGTATTGACTTTTTTTTTTCTGTTTTGTCGTACAATTTCGCAGGATCCCATTACCGACTCCCTTTATGAAGGTGGACAATCAAGGGTCTAGGGTCTAACTTTTGGTAAACAGCTGTGATACTGGTAAGTGATTATTCAGTACATATACTGACTTTTTTTTCTTTTTTCTTGTACAGTTTCGCAGGATCCTGTTACCGACTCCCTCTATGAAGGTGGACAATCAAGGGTCTAGGGTCTGACTGTTGGTAAACAGCTGTGATACTGGTAAGTGATTATTCAGTACATATACTGACTTTTTTTTCTTTTTTCTTGTACACTTTCGCAGGATCCTCTTACCGACTCCCTCTCTGAAGGTGCACTATCAAGGGTCTAGGATCTGACTGTTCGTAAACAGCTTTGATACAAGTAAGTGATCATTCAGTTTCTATACATGTATTGACTTTTTTTTCTTTTTTGTCGTACAGTTTCCTAGCATCCCGTGACCGACTCCCTCTCTGAAGGTGGAAACGACTAACAAGAGTCTATCCATTTTCTTCTCACTTCACAACTCTATATAGGTAAATACAGCTATATTCTGTCCATCTTCAGCTGTGTGAGGCTGAATGTTCGTAAACAGCTGTTATACAGGTAAGTGATTGTTCAGTTTCTATACATGTATTGACTTTTTTTTCTTTTTGTCGTACAGTTTCCCAGGATTCCATTATCAACTCCCTCTATGAAGGTGGACAATCAAGGGTCTAGGGTCTGACTGTTCGTAAACAGCTGTGATACAGGTAAGTGATCATTCAGTTTCTATACACGTTCTGACTTTTTTCTTTTTTGTCGTACAGTTTCCCAGGATTCCATTACCGACTCCCTCTCTGAAGGTGGACTATCAAGGGTCTAGGGTCTGACTGTTGGTAAAGAGCTGTGATACTGGTAAGTGATTATTCAGTATATATACTGACTTTTTTTTCTTTTTTCTTGTACAGTTTCGCAGGATCCTGTTACCGACTCCCTCTCTGAAGGTGGACTATCAAGGGTCTAGGGTCTGAGTGTTCGTGAACAGCTGTGATACAGGTAAGTGATCATTCAGTACATGTATTGACTTTTTTTTTTCTGTTTTGTCGTACAATTTCGCAGGATCCCATTACCGACTCCCTTTATGAAGGTGGACAATCAAGGGTCTAGGGTCTAACTTTTGGTAAACAGCTGTGATACTGGTAAGTGATTATTCAGTACATATACTGACTTTTTTTTCTTTTTTCTTGTACAGTTTCGCAGGATCCTGTTACCGACTCCCTCTATGAAGGTGGACAATCAAGGGTCTAGGGTCTGACTGTTGGTAAACAGCTGTGATACTGGTAAGTGATTATTCAGTACATATACTGACTTTTTTTTCTTTTTTGTCGTACAGTTTCCCAGGATCCCATTACTGACTCCCTTTATGAAGGTGGACAATCAAGGGTCTAGGGTCTAACTTTTGGTAAACAGCTGTGATACTGGTAAGTGATTATTCAGTACATATACTGACTTTTTTTTTTCTTTTTTCTTGTACACTTTCGCAGGATCCTCTTACCGACTCCCTCTCTGAAGGTGCACTATCAAGGGTCTAGGGTCTGACTGTTCGTAAACAGCTTTGATACAAGTAAGTGATCATTCAGTTTCTATACATGTATTGACTTTTTTCTTTTTTGTCGTACAGTTTCCTAGCATCCCGTGACCGACTCCCTCTCTGAAGGTGTAAACGACTAACAAGAGTCTATCCATTTTCTTCTCACTTCACAACTCTATATAGGTAAATACAGCTATATTCTGTCCATCTTCAGCTGTGTGAGGCTGAATGTTCGTAAACAGCTGTTATACAGGTAAGTGATCATTCAGTTTCTATACATGTATTGACTTTTTTTTTCTTTTTGTCGTACAGTTTCCCAGGATTCCATTATCAACTCCCTCTATGAAGGTGGACAATCAAGGGTCTAGGGTCTGACTGTTCGTAAACAGCTGTGATACAGGTAAGTGATCATTCAGTTTCTATACACGTTCTGACTTTTTTCTTTTTTGTCGTACAGTTTCCCAGGATTCCATTACCGACTCCCTCTCTGAAGGTGGACTATCAAGGGTCTAGGGTCTGACTGTTGGTAAAGAGCTGTGATACTGGTAAGTGATTATTCAGTATATATACTGACTTTTTTTTCTTTTTTCTTGTACAGTTTTGCAGGATCCTGTTACCGACTCCCTCTCTGAAGGTGGACTATCAAGGGTCTAGGGTCTGAGTGTTCGTGAACAGCTGTGATCCAGGTAAGTGATCATTCAGTACATGTATTGACTTTTTTTTTTCTTTTTTGTCGTACAATTTCGCAGGATCCCATTACCGACTACCTTTATGAAGGTGGACAATCAAGGGTCTAGGGTCTAACTTTTGGTAAACAGCTGTGATACTGGTAAGTGATTATTCAGTACATATACTGACTTTTTTTTTCTTTTTTCTTGTACAGTTTCGCAGGATCCTGTTACCGACTCCCTCTATGAAGGTGGACAATCAAGGGTCTAGGGTCTGACTGTTGGTAAACAGCTGTGATACTGGTAAGTGATTATTCAGTACATATACTGACTTTTTTTTCTTTTTTGTCGTACAGTTTCCCAGGATCCCATTACTGACTCCCTCTCTGAAGGTGCACTATCAAGGGTCTAGGGTCTGACTGTTCGTAAACAGCTTTGATACAAGTAAGTGATCATTCAGTTTCTATACATGTATTGACTTTTTTTTCTTTTTTGTCGTACAGTTTCCTAGCATCCCGTGACCGACTCCCTCTCTGAAGGTGGAAACGACTAACAAGAGTCTATCCATTTTCTTCTCACTTCACAACTCTATATAGGTAAATACAGCTATATTCTGTCCATCTTCAGCTGTGTGAGGCTGAATGTTCGTAAACAGCTGTGATACTGGTAAGTGATTATTCAGTACATATACTGACTTTTTTTTCTTTTTTGTCGTACAGTTTCCCAGGATTCCATTACTGACTCCCTCTCTGAAGGTGGACTATCAAGGGTCTAGGGTCTGAGTGTTCGTGAACAGCTGTGATACAGGTAAGTGATTATTCAGTTTCTATACATATATTGACTTTTTTTTCTTTTTTGTTGTACAGTTTCCCAGGATCCCGTGACCGACTCCCTCTCTGAAGGTGGACTAACCAAGGTCTTTACATCTGCATCTCCATTTACAACTTTGACTGGCTGGCTGGTATTCTGTCCATCTTCAACTGTGTGAGGCTGACTGTTCGTAAACAGCTGTGATACAGGTAAGTGATCATTCAGTTTCTATACATGTATTGACTTTTTTTTTCTTTTTTTGTCGTACAGTTTCCCAGGATCCCGTGACCGACTCCCTCTATGAAGGTGGACAATCAAGGGTCTAGGGTCTGACTGTTGGTAAACAGCATTGATACTGGTAAGTGATTTTTCAGTTCATATACTGACTTTATTTTCTTTTTTGTCGTACAGTTTCGCAGGATCCTGTTACCGACTCCCTCTCTGAAGGTGGACTATCAAGGGTCTGAGTGTTCGTGAACAGCTGTGATACAGGTAAGTGATCATTCAGTACATGTATTGACTTTTTTTTTTCTTTTTTGTCGTACAGTTTCGCAGGATCCCATTACCGACTCCCTCTATGAAGATGGACAATCAAGGGTCTAGGGTCTGAGTGTTCGTGAACAGCTGTGATACAGGTAAGTGATCATTCAGTACATGTATTGACTTTTTTTTTTTCTTTTTTGTTGTACAGTTTCGTAGGATCCTGTTACCGACTCCCTCTCTGAAGGTGGAAACGACTAACAAGGATTTTTCCATCTGCATCTCCATTCTCTACTATGACTGGCTGGCTGGTATTCTGTCCATCTTCAACTGTGTGAGGCTGACTGTCCGTAAACAGCTGTTATACAGGTAAGTGATCATTCAGTTTCTATACACGTATTGACTTTTTTTTCTTTTTTGTCATACAGTTTCCCAGGATTCTATTACCGACTCCCTCTCTGAAGGTGGACTATCAAGGGTCTAGGGTCTGACCGTTTGGGAACAGGTTTGATACAGGTAAGTGATTATTCAGTTTCTATACACGTATTGACTTTTTTTCTTTTTTGTCATACAGTTTCCCAGGATCCCGTGACCGACTCCCTCTCTGAAGGTGGATTAACCAAGGTCTTTACATCTGCATCTCCATTTACAACTGTGACTGGCTGGCTGGTATTCTGTCCAACTTCAACTGTGTGAGGCTGTTCGTAAACAGCTATGATACAGGTAAGTGATCATTCAGTACATGTATTTACTTTTTTTTGTTCTTTTTTGTTGTACAGTTTCCCAGGATCCCGTGACCGACTCCCTCTCAGAAGGTGGAAACAACTAACAAGGATTTTTCCATCTGCATCTCCATTCTCTACTATGACTGGCTGGCTGGTATTTGTTCCATCTTCAACTGTGTGAGACTGACTGTCCGTAAACAGCTGTTATACAGGTAAGTGATCATTCAGTTTCTATACACGTATTGACTTTTTTTTCTTTTTTGTCATACAGTTTCCTAGGATCCCGTGACCGACTCCCTCTCTGAAGGTGGAAACGACTAACAAGGATTTTTCCATCTGCATCTCCATTCTCTACTATGACTGGCTGGCTGGTATTCTGTCCATCTTCAACTGTGTGAGGCTGACTGTTCGCAAACAGCTTTGATACAGGTAAGTGATCATTCAGTTTCTATAGATGTATTGACTTTTTTTTCTTTTTTGTCATACAGTTTCGCAGGATCCCATTACCGACTCCCTCTCTGAAGGTGGACAATCAAGGGTCTAGGGTCTGACTTTTGTTAAACAGTTGTGATACTGGTAAGTGATCATTCAGTACATGTATTGACTTTTTTTTTTTCCATTTTTGTCACACAATTTCCCAGGATCCTGTGACCGACTCCCTCTCTGAAGATGGACTAACCAAGGTCTTTACATCTGCATCTCCATTTACAACTGTGACTGGCTGGCTTGTATTCTGTCCATCTTCAACTGTGTGAGGCTGACTGTCCGTAAACAGCTGTTATGCAGGTAAGTGATCATTCAGTTTCTATACACGTATTGATTTTTTTTTCCTTTTTTGTCGTACAGTTTCCCAGGATCCCGTGACCGACTCACTCTCTGAAGGTGGACTATCAAGGGTCTAGGGTCTGAGTGTTCGTGAACAGCTGTGATACTGGTAAGTGATCATTCAGTACATGTATTGACTTTTTTTCTTTTTTGTCGTACACTTTCCCAGGATCCCGTGACCGACTCCCTCTCTGAAGGTGGAAACGACTAACAAGGATTTCTCCATTCTCTACTATGACTGGCTGGCTGGTATTCTGTCCGTCTTCAACTGTGTGAGGCTGACTGTCCGTAAACAGCTGTTATGCAGGTAAGTAATCATTCAGTTTCTATTCACGTATTGACTTTTTTTTCCTTTTTTGTCGTACAGTTTCCCAGGATCCTGTTACCGACTCCCTCTCTGAAGGTGGAAACGACTAACAAGGATTTTTCCATCTGCATCTGCATTCTCTACTATGACTGGCTGGCTGGTATTCTGTCCATCTTCAACTGTGTTAGGCTGACTGTTCGTAAATAGCTGTGATACAGGTAAGTGATTATTCAGTACATGTACTAAGTTTCTTTTTTGTCATACAATTTCCCAGGATCCCGTGACCGACTCCCTCTCTGAAGGTGGAAACGAGTAACAAGGATTTTTCCATCTGCATCTCCATTCCCTACTATGACTGGCTGGCTGGTATTCTGTCTATCTTCAACTGTGTGAAGCTGACTGTTTGTAAGCAGCTGTTATATTGGTAAGTGATTATTCAGTTTCTATACACGTATTGGCTTTTTTTTTCTTTTCTGTCGTACAGTTTCCCAGGATCCCGTGACCGACTCCCTCTCTGAAGTTGGACTAACCAAGGTCTCTACATCTGCATCTCCATTTACAACTGTGACTGGCTGGCTGGTATTCTGTCCATAATCAACTGTGTGAGGCTGACTGTTCGTAAACAGCTGTTATACACGTAAGTGATTATTCAGTTTCTATACATGTATTGACTTTTTTCTTTTGTCATACAGTTTCCCAGGATCCCGTGACCGACTCCCTCTCTGAAGGTGGAAACGAGTAACAAGGATTTTTCCATCTGCATCTCCATTCCCTACTATGACTGGCTGGCTGGTATTCTGTCCATCTTCAACTGTGTGAGGCTGACTGTTCGTAAATAGCTGTGATACAGGTAAGTGATCATTCAGTACATGTACTAACTAAGTTTCTTTTTTGTCATGCAATTTCCCAGGATCCCGTGACCGACTCCCTCTCTGAAGGTGGAAACGACTAACAAGGATTTCTCCATCTGCATCTCCATTCTCTACTATGACTGACTGGCTGGCAGGTATTCTGTCCATCTTGAACTGTGTGAGGCTGACTGTTCGTAAACAGCTGTTATACAGGTAAGTGATTATTCAGTTTCTATACACGTATTGACTTTTTTTTTTTCTTTTTTGTCGTACAGTTTCCCAGGATTCTATTACCGACTCCCTCTCTGAAGGTGGGCTATCAAGGCTCTAGGGTCTGACTGTTCGTGAACAGCATTGATACAGGTAAGTGATTATTCAGTTTCTATACATGTTTTGACTTTTTTTTCTTTTTTGTTGTACAGTTTCCCAGGATCCCGTGACCGACTCCCTCTCTGAAGGTGGAAACGACTAACAAGAGTCTATCCATTTGCTTCTCACTTCACAACTATATATATATGTAAATACAGCTATATTCTGTCCATTTTCAGCTGTGTGAGGCTGAATGTTCGTAAACAGCTGTTATACAGGTATGTGATCATTCAGTTTCTATACATGTATTGACTTTTTTTCTTTTTTGTCGTACAGTTTCCCAGGATCCCGTGACCGACTCCCTCTCTGAAGGTGGAAACGACTAACAAGAGTCTGTCCATTTTCTTCTCACTTCACAACTATATATAGGTAAATACAGCTATATTCTGTCCATCTTCAGCTGTGTGAGGCTGAATGTTCGTAAACAGCTGTTATACAGGTAAGTTATTATTCAGTTTCTATACATGTATTGACTTTTTTTCTTTTTTGTCATACAGTTTCCCAGGATCCCGTGACCGAGTCCCTCACTGAAGGTGGACTAAGAAGGGTCTTTTCGTCTGCATTTCCAGGGGGGGGGGGGTCACAGCAAAAACGTTTTAGAAGGGTTACAGTAGGACTGGGTAGGCAAAAGCAGCCAAACACAAATGCACTCGCACCAGCAGACAGCAGGGGGCAGCTCAACACATGGGGAAGAGAGAAGAAATGAAAGAAAAACTAAAAATAATGAAGAAAAGGTTTAGGTTTATATATGAATTTGAACAGTATTGTAACACCGCTGTTTCTTACAGAGTGGGATTGGACTTTGCTAAAAAAAAAAAAAAAAAAAAAAAAAAAAAACATGTAAAAAAGCCAGCACAGTTCACAGAACAGCTCATGATCCAAAACAGACCACATCCTCTGTAAAACACGACGGAGGCACTGTGATGGCTTGAGCATGCATGGCTGCCAGTGGCACTGGATCACTAAAGTTTATTGATGATGTGACACAGGACAGAAGCAGCCGGATGAGTTCTGAGGTATTCAGAGACATACAATGTGCTCAAATGCAGCCAAACTGACTGGTCAGTGTTTCATAATACAGATGGACAATGACCCAAAACATAAAGTCAAAACAACCCAGGAGTTTATTAAAGCAAAGAAGTGGAATATTCTTGAATGGCCAAGTCAGTCACCTGATCTCAACCCAACTGAGCACGCATTTCACTTGTTAACGACTAAACTTCAGACAGAAAGGCCCACAAACACACAGCAACTGGAAACCGCTGCAGTAATGGCCTGACAGATCATTAAAAAGGAGGAGAAACAGCATCTGGTGATATCCATGAGTTCAAGACTTCAGGTGTAGCAGACTGGGGGGAAAAAAAGTTAAATTATTTTCAGTAACAAGAAATAGGGCCCCTTTAATATTTTTATTTTATTTTTCTTTATTTCATTTGTTTGGATTACATTTAGGCTGGTTTAAACCTCAGTATAATTATCATTCTACTGTTATTAGTTTGGACTAAGGCTAATAGGTCATTTTCGTTTCTCCCAGTAGAGGCGCTTTTAGGCATCAGTGGTAAAGGCCCTCCAGCCTCTGGCTCGGTTAGTGGTTCAGAATAAAGCTTGTGCCACAGGCTGATGACTCATTAACCTGTGTGCTGGTTTCTTCCTCGTCATGTAGAGGAATGGAAATGTCCCTACATACATTTTAGTGGTGAATCTATACTCTAATATGTTGATGAAGCCTTGTGCCATGTCTTAGTCTAAGTTAAATGTGTTTTGGTTAAGTTATGTCGAGTGAATGAGAAGATGGAAAATATGTTAGCCATTTAGCTTAGCATAGAGGCATGTTCTAATCTGAGAATCCCACTCTTAGTACTGTGTTAGAATCCCACTCTTAGTACTTAGTACTTATGTTCTGTAATCCAGTGTTTTTACTAAAAAGTCTAAAACATTTGATACAACACAAGTTTAAGAGTTTAAAGAAGTGTTTTTCCATTATTTTGAGCTTCTTTAACAGCAGCATTTTCTCTCTATCTTAAGCAGTAGCTCAGCTGCAGAGCTTAGCTGCTCTGGTACAGTCAGAGGTGCAGTGAAGTTCTTTGGACTGTGTGTTTTGTGTTCAATTCTGTTCCAAGTGTTTGTGTCTAGTATTATATATGTCAGCCACAAAATCTAAAAGGAGCTTTATATTGGAAAGCTGGTTTATTTTCTATAAATATGTTATGATAAAATAACCATTATGCTCAATTTATCTTACCTCAGCTAAACATCAGTGAAGACGTTACTAATCCACTCAGCCAACATGTAGATAAAGAGTACATGTACATAACATTTTTAACATGTTTAAACATCTGGACATTTGATCTTCATTTGAGTATTGAGAGATGGAGGTAATGTAACTAAATGTAACTAAAATGTAATTAATAGAAATGCAATTTACCTGACAAGTCAGGACTCCTCCACATTTATTACTACTTAAAATAACTAAAATCAGCTAAATCAGGAGCAGCACATCAGCTATAGATGATTAGAGCATGGTTAGAGCAATCCATAACATGGGAATTACAGAGAATTACAGAAGAGACAGTTCATAGTTTGGGTTTTCACTAATAATTGTGTTCATATATACAGGAGAGGAGAGCAGGGCACACACACACAGTTTGATATTTTGGATCATTTAATTCAGGAAAGTATTTCAGAAATATGAATAATATTGTTTACATAAACAACCTGCACAAATAAACAAGTTAACAATTCAGCTCAAAGCACTGCTTCTTAAATCACAGTACTGCTTATAAAATCAAATGGGTCAAATGAAGAGCCTGTTTGAGACATAATGAAATAAAACAGTAAATAGTCACAGAGAAAAGAACAGTTCATATAAGATGTTGTATAAAAAATGACTAATGAGGTTATTTAGGTGTTAAGTTCATACTGATGTGGCTTTACAGGGCTTCTCTGTTCTGTAGTCAGTGTTTCTATAGTTTCTCACTTCAGAAATGGGACAGGTTGTGTGAACACGGCTCTTCTGCAAAGCATACTGTGGATTATTCTAGTTACAATATTCAAAAAGAAGTGTATGCTTTACAGTGTGCTTTGTAGAAGAGCCGTGTTCACTCACCTTTTTTAATACTACTGTGAGGGACGATGTACCTAAATGTTTCACTCACCTGTACACCTGTGTAATGTGACGTGATAATAAAAGTGATTTGATTTTATTTTTTGTTGGCTCAAGGGGTTGTTAGAAGAGATGTCCACAAGGGGGTGCTATAGTGCCATTATTCCTGGTAACTCTGCTGGTGACAGAGTGCTAAGAAGGCTGAGAGAAACTATAGAGAAAGTCTACCAGCTGTATTTCTATTCTTTACAGACCTCTTTCTTTTGGGTTGGTACTAAGTACACCGCACACACCTACATGTGAAATCTTAAAAGACATGATTTTCTAAAAAATGTTTTATTCATTTGTTTATTTATGATATTAATTAACAACTAAAATTAGCATACACATTTTAGACTGCATGCTTTATGAATCTTCTGCTAAGAATTAGAGAGCCTGTTGCAGAGGTGGGTGTTCACTAGTTACCTTTACACATGATAATAGGAGAATGAGGATGGGAGTCTAGTTTTCCTTTCCTAGTCATGAACTCCATTTTTGAGTGTAATGTTGTCATGTTATGTTGGTGAGCATCTGCATGGCTCTGTGATGGATCACGTGTCTAATTTAAGAGCTTTTTTAGACCAAAAATATAAGTAAACGAAATCAACCATAACAGACACTGATTGTATCTAAAGTTCCAGTGCAGCTCTATAAGTTATTCAGTATTGAAGTATTTTATTTTAATTTTCTAATTTTCTACATCTGTCACACTGCCAATAAAACGTGAAGCTCTGGAGCAGCCGCACAGTGACCTAAGGTCGCCGGGATAGAGGGATTTTAGTCCCCAAGCACTGGCTTAAGGAGCAGTTGAACTGTGTTCTCTTGAGTAATGGAGCTCCATCCAGTACCTTGGGCTGAATTGGAGTGCATAGACTAATCATCCAGCATCAGTGCATCAGGAATTGCTACGTAAACCAGACATCACAACCGCGACTTTTCCTGTGCCTTTGTCCACAGAAGGAGATTTCACTGGTCATCAGTTTGAAATACAGGTGCAGAACAAGTGTTTAAACAATGATGCACCACTGATAGCTAGAACTGCAGCTGTCTCTCCAGATCTGCTGAACGATATTAGGGTACAGAATGACTTCCCCGCCCCTCCTCAGACAACCAATGGGCCTCTTGCACACTCATGCCCTGGGGATTCAGCAATGTATGTAGTGGGTATATATTAATGGGTGCATGTCACAGTTCAGCCAGTTCAGAGTGTGAGGGGGAGAAGAGTGTTTGTCAGTCTGGCTGTCCTGGACTTCACACTCCTGTAGCGTCGGCCCGATGGTAGGAGCGTGAAGAGGCTGCGTTGAGGGTGTGTACTGTCCCTGATTATGCTGTGTGCCCTGCTGATGACCCTGGTCCTGTAGTTGTCCTGCTTTACTGTGATTGTAGTGTACTGTAAATGTAGTGTTTCTGTACTGTAAAACAGTATGTTTATGACAATTAACTGTACTGTAAGTATAGTGTATATAGATGACTGTACTGTAAAATATGTGTACTACAAATTAGTACATTAAATAACAATAATCTATTGTGAATTATTGTTCTGTAAAGTTACCATATGTTTATTGTAATTAAGTGTACTGATTATATTTTAGTGTACAATAAATGTAGTGTACTGTAGTTTTACTGTAATGTAGTGTACTGTATATTTATTACAATTAACTGCTGAATTCATTCAATTCATAAATTCATTAAATTCATTAAATGAATCCAGTTTTACGTACAACAGAATGAACTTACAGTGGAGGAAATAAGTATTTAATCCCCCACTGATTTTGAAAGTTTGGACTCTAACAAATAATTAAACAGTCTATGCTAGCTTTATTTTAACAGTGAGAGAAAAAAAAATAGAAAATGAATTAATATTTAAATAAAAAATAATTTGCATTTCATTGAGGGAACTAAGAATTTGATCCCCTAAAAACCATGACGTTACCAGTCGTTACCTGCATGAGAGACACCTGTCCCAAATTGTCACCTGTGTAAAAGGCCATCTGCCAAGAGACTCAGTGACACTCCAACATCTCCACCATGGGCAAGACTAAAGAGCTGTCTAAAGATGGCAGGGACAAAATTGTTGAGCTACACAAGGCTGGAATGGGCTACAAAGCCATAAGTAAGAAGCTGCAAGAGAAGGTGACTACTGTTGGTGCAATTATTCGGAAGTGGAAGAAGTACAACATTACTGTCAATCGACCTAGGCCTGGAGCTCCATGCAAGATATCACCTTGTGGAGACTCACTGATCATGAGAAAGGTTACAAATCAGCCAAGAACTACATGGGAGGAGCTGGTTAATGATCTTAAGGCAGCTGGGACCACAGTCTCCAAAAAAAAAAACATTGATAATACACTGAGACGTAATGGCTTAAAATCCTGCAGTGCACACAAGGTTCCTCTGCTCAAGAAGACTCATGTCCAGGCTCTTTTCAGCAAGCCAGTGGCAACAGTGGCAAGGAAAAACTCAAAAGGGGAACCCATCTTCCTCTGGTCGACACCAGATAGCATGCATGCAGGTAAAGAGTCACAAACAATCCTTCTAAAGCATTTTGTAAACAAAATGTACATGAAGGCAGCATAACTCTGTTCACAGAGACTACAGTAGCAGAACTATTAAAGAACACAGTTGCATGACAGTTTTCATACAGAATACAGTAGCATCAGTTTTACCTTTAGAAGTCAACAGGGTCACATTTTTCATACAGAATACAGTAGCATATAATCACTCAAGCAGCAGATAGGAGCATGAATCTAAATACAGAATACAACAGTGCTGCTCTTCATATTCAACATACAGCTTTAAGCTCCCTCTATTAATTTTCCATACATCATTCATCCATCTTCAGGCTGCAGTAGTTTAGCCCCACTAAGACAATAATGCTTAAGTTGCATTTCAGAAAAATGCAGCCAATCAGAAGAAAGCTCATTTACATAATGGCACAGTAATAACAGCTTGTTATTATTTTAATGGACTAAGGGCAGGTTTTGGTACATAAAGCTCCATAAAACAATGTAAGTAAGACTGAAGAGAAAAGGTAAAATAAAATGTAGACTTGGAGAGTAAGGCTAATACTAGAACTCTACAAAGCCATGGATGTTGTCGCTCACTGTTCAAAAGGCAGCATCACTGTTATTTTGATATGTGGTAGCTCAGACAGAGCAGAGGCAGGTAGTAAAGACCTGGTGTTCGGTCAGAGCAACATGACAGCACAGTAAGACCTTCAGCTCCACCAGATGGACGTTACAACAGCCTACTTGCACGATCTGATTGATTGTGAGATGTATATGGAGCAATCAGAGAGATTTGAAGGAAAGTCAAATACAGGTGTGAACTGAATAAGTCATTGTATGCTCTTAAACTGTCTGGATTATCGGGATGAAAATGGCTTTCCACAGAACCCAGCAGACCATTGTGTCTACGACAAACACACTGAAATCAGGAGGATGATACTGATAATCTGGGCTGAGGGTCTGAGGTTGAGGTAAAAAAGATGCCAACAGCATTCAAGATGAAGGATCTAGGAAAACTGAACCATTTTCCAGGTACTGATTTCAATCAAAGTCAAGGCGCAGTAAATAGGAGTGTTAAGAAGTACACATCAAAAGTTCCTGAACAATTTGGTAGGTCAGACTGTAACCAAGGTCCAACCACAAATCCCAATCACAAAGCAGCATGTAGCTTGTTTGTTGTGATGAGGCGCACAAGACCTGATCAAAGTTGGAGCAGTTAAATAGTCGCAGTACTTGTCTGAGCCAAATGAACAACACTGGACTGCAGTAGAGCATGTAATTAGGTACTTAAAGGGTACAACTGATCATGAACCGTTACAAAAAGAGTGGAGAGAAACTGAAACTTGAGGTAAACTTAAACTAAACACGGCCTCTTACTTCCTGCTCTGTCTACACATGAAGCAGAACATATGGCACTGGCTGCAACCACTCAGGAAAGCTTGTACCTGGCACTATTACTAAATGCCATGGACAGTAATCACCACTATACACCTGTGAAAATACTAGAAGACAACCAAGGAGCAATTGATCTTTGGAAGACAACATTTCTGGGGCATCTGCGGCTGCTAGGACTAAAGGACACAATATTAAACTCCTCACACGAGTGAACAGGATAAAGACAGTGATGAAAATGAAGACGCATATGCTGATGTTTGGAAGCTCGTTTCTGGATGTTTCTGGAGGAATGCTAAGGGTTACAGACAAGTAATGGGAGTGGATTACATTATTACTACCAATGTCAGCAGCAATAACAGTTTATGACTGCTGGTAAGTTTGGTAACAGTGCTGAAAGGGAATCTAGGGTGTTTGATGTTATTGCATTTAACGACATTTCTTTGATTCTGATTGGAGCAACACTGTCAAGACTATACCAGAGCACAGCCTGCAGATCATCTGTTATATGCTCTACATCTGCAGGGTGAGATGGCTCAGTCTGCAAGGTTATTAATGAAAACACTAGCTGTTGAGGTTGTTATGGTACATTTGCTAATAAAGGGGTGGCAGGTGGAGATCATGTTTGAAGTAGTTCTAAAACAGGATTAGGTGTTGGTTGGAGATGGAGTCAGGTGGAGAAATACAGAGTTCTCTTAATACCCAGGGGCAAAATTTAACCTAATGTTAAGGGGGTCCTGAATCAATGTCTGATCAGTAGAAAGAGCTGCTTCTGATAAAAACCACAGCAAATTCACCAAGGCCATAGACTGTGATAAGCAGGAAATTGTGCCGGAGACTAGCCTGCCACTTTAAGATTAAGCACCCCAAAAGATGGTTAGCAGATCTCCTTCTCTAGTACGAGTCCCGTCTCCCTAACCAACATCACTAACAGGATTGGCTTTGTTGTTTCTTGGCAACGTGGGAGAGGCTGTGTTTGTGAAAAGCACCAAAGCTCGGTCAACTAGATGTTCAGGTAGGTCGAGTGAGAGACATCGTTCAATAGTTACGTGCACAAAAACTTCACCTTGTACTGATTCAGTAATACAGTGCAGTTTATTACAAATGATTCTATAGTCCATCATACGGACCTGGTGCTAACCCTGAGTGTGTGTGACAGTTAGCCTAGTTTGGTGATCTATTAAAAGATTAGGAGCTACTTTACATCAAGTCAATGAGTAGAATCAACAGTAATGGTAATACTCACACTCTACAAAGCCAGGACTGATTTTGCTCACTGTTCATAAAGCAACATCACCGTGTTATTTGGTCAGAGACAAACAACCCGACTGAGTGGCAGCTCAAACAGAGGAGAGGTAGGCAGAAATGACTTGGTGTTAGGTTGGAGAAACACGATCAAGGTTAGAATGGAGCACAGTCTGTAGATCATCTGTTAGATGATCAAGATCTTTAGGGTGAGATGGAAGGAGATGGTTAAATCTGGAAGATTATTAATGAAAACGCTAGCTGTCGAGCCACATTACAGGATATACTAGAAGGCATGACAACAGAGAAGTACAGAGTCACACTGTAAAAGCTATTGAGCAATTCTTGGCTGATTTATCTCCATATGGAACAGAAAAATGTGTTTGTTCAGATAATGGTACAGAGTTCACAGCAAGGGATTTGCAGTCATCACTTAGTAAAAAGGGCATAAGGCACGAGACCTCTGCACTTTACTGACCACATCAAAATACAGCTGAGTGGAATTGGAGAACCCTCAGACTGACCAGTCAATGGCGGATGATTTCCATGGGGAGAGGTGTGTACCCCCATGCCAACAGCTAACCATGTTCATCAGACTCCAGAAAAGGTTCAAGAGTCTCAAACTGATGCTCAAGATGGCGCTCAAACAGAGGAAGACAGAGACACGCCTTAGCTGACCATGTCAGATTTTGAAGACCAGACACTGACCAACTACTGACTACTGTTATAGGGTCTGTAATGGACCACAGAGCAAAAGACAACCATGTTTACCATTTGTGTCTGACACAGAATTTGGCCTCCTCCTTTAACCCATCCATGCAGTGAACACACACACAGTGACAGTGCCTGGAGTGGTGGGCAGCCATTGCTGTGGCGCACGGGGAGCAAAGAGGGTGAAGGGCCTTGCTTATGGGCCAAACAGTGGCAGCTTGCCGAGCCAGGTATTGAACCCCTGACCCGGTCATCAATAGCTCGGTGCTCCAACTGCTGAGTCACCACAAAAGGTGTCTTTTGGCAGTGGCAGTCCAAACCTACGCTACCAAAGAGACTGGAACCTCAATCCAGCCCCTTAGACCACTCAGCCACACAAACAAAATCCCAGCTTTGCGTTGAAGCTACGAAAGAGGAGAGGACTTCTCTCGGGCTGGAGTGAATGCGTGAGTGAACACACATGGGTGTACGATTTAAAACAGTGTAGATGGGTCTGAAACGTACAAAGGGTTACAGTCAAGTAATGACCTTGAGCTCCACCAGGGCATGAAAAAACAAAAAAACTAAATGGTAATAAATTGAACCTAAACTCTGCATACAAGGGAAATCTGCTCAGACTAGAAACACTGTAAAAAACACAAGACCATGTCTGTTCTACGTGTGTTACAGAACACCAAACCCATACTGACCAGGCAATGTCAGATGATGATGAATATGATGATGATGATGATTTCCATGAGGAGAGGTGTGTACCCCCCTGCCGACAGCTAACCGTGTTAATCAGACTCAGGTTCAAGAAAGACAGACATGGTACACGCTATGCAAAGAGAAAGCACCTCAGGATTTAGCTGACAACGTGTCAGATATTGAAGACCAGACACTGACCAATCAGCGCAGACAAAAAGGGAAAGAATTCTCTTTATTGTATTAAAAGCTGGGATTGTAACTACTTCAGATGTGTTACTCAGCGCTCAGCATATCTTAATTTCAGTGATATCTTAGTACTTTAAAGCCACAATCTTGTTGTTTTAATTGTAGAGTCCCCCTGTCCTGCACGTTTTATTGCAGGGGTGTTCAGTCTTTTCTGCAAAGTGCCGTGTAGCTGCAGCTTCTCCATCCTAAACAAGCTGCAGGACACCTGATTCCACTTGTTTAATCAATTAGTGAGTCTTCAAACAACTGATCACATGTGCTTCTGCTTGGCTGGTATGAAAAGCTGTAGCCACACCGGCCCTTTGTGAGTAAGATTGAACACCCACACCACTGAGGGAGGGTTTGTAACTCATGATCAATAAGATAAAGGCGTGTATTTGAAAAGCTTCTCAATGTAGGAATGCAGATATGGGATCAGAGTCCTCTGTTATTTACAAAGACAAGAACTGCTCCTAAATTAGTGCATTACCTAGCAGCTGATTGTCTGCTTATATAAAGAGGCTTTTAACTCTTTAAAATAATCTTATTGTCTTAGTTTCTGCTGTTCCCACATTTACCACACCTTTATGTTAAAAAAGTGACAAATTCCAGCAGATTTTAAAAGTAATGAGAAAATAAGTTATTCAGTGAATCAAGAAGTGTGTCCACTATTCTTAAAAGCTCATGTATAGACCTTGATAGTCAGGCATAGTTTTGAACTGCTTTAAGAGAAAATGCAGGAGCAGTGCTTGAGCAGTTCTCTACCAGCTACATGATCTATATAGAAACAGAACTCCAGCAGAATCCACTCTGTGTATGAACGTGATGAGACTCCACTGAACTCTGCCTGCAAGGCACCTTTTACCACCCTGTATCCTGTCATTATTTTAAATGCATTTTTAAATAATGCAATAGCATTTAACATTTTTGATAATGTAATAGCAGTGATGTGTGAAGATTAAGACACACATAGGGCTGGGCCTAAATGTCCAAATATTATATTAAAGGACCATAAACTCCATTTTTCCTCTTTTCTCTTCAATCCTACATAGTGTTTGTGGAGTTGTGTGAACAAAAAATCACGCTTCATCCCTTATAATTAAAACTGGCTGTTTTTTATTTGAGGTCTTTTCAACTGTGTAAAATTCTGTTTCAGGTACTTTAAGCTAGATACAGTGGGGTATGAAATGTTTGATTTCTGATATTTACAGTATTTTTAGGATTACATTTCAGGGGGGTGAATCATGTTATCTGAAAAATAGGCTACGCTAACCCTCTTATAGAATCCATAGGGGGCGCTACAAGCTCTGTGTTGAATGTGAAGCGCAGTGCTGTTGTATCCCGTATTCAGAGCTATGCTACTGAATTCTGTATGAGAAGTAGCAGAACTTTCCTACAGACCACAGTAACAGAACCCTGTTCTACCAGAATAGAGTAGCGTAACGATGTCTTACAGAACACAGTAGCCTAAAACTGTTTATTCACAACAGAGTATCAGAACGCTTTCATTCAGAAGACATTAGAATCATTATTTTGATATAGAATACAGTACCAGTACTCTTTCAACCAGAATACGGTAGCATAACACTACACAACCAGCATAGAGGAGAAAAGAAGAAAAGAAGGAAAAAATAAAAATAATGAAGAAAAGGTTTAGGTTTATATATGAATATGAACAGCACCGTAACACTTCTCAAGCACAACAAAGCAGCAAAACTAATTATACAGAACACAGCAGCATCATTTTCATGCAAAACAAGCAGGACAGCAGCGAAATTATTATACAGAACAAGTGACATTGTTCAAGCAGAACACAGCAGCGTAACAAGTTTGAGGCAAAAACAAAAGCAGGACACAGCAGCCCAACACGGTCCAAGCAGAACACAAGCAAGTGGCACAGCTGCAGCCACCTTCAGCACTGTGCTCGCAGGGCAATCTTGTCAAAAATTGGATTTTTAGGTGCAAAAGTTTGACCGGTATCTTACAGAGTGTGGGATTGTTGAGGAGTACAATGCGCCACCTTTCCACACGTTGCTGGGGAAGATGTAGTGAAGGTCTACAACATGTTACAATTCAGAGAGAAAGAAACTGAAACAAGAAATGAGCTGAAAAACAAGTTCAGGGATTACTGAGAGTCAAGAAAGAACCTACCCGATGTTCACCATTTGTTCTTCACGAGAGCTCAGGATCCAGTTGAAAGCGTACAGGAGGAATTTGGGGACCAGAAACTGCAGAATTCAGCAAAGTACTCACATACTCTGGCCACCGCATGTCACCACTGGGAAAGCTACCACTCCAGTTCCAAGCTCTGCACATCGAACATACCCATTGGAAGATATACATTCCTTTGACCTTCTTTTGGGGTGTCCTCAGCTTCAGAGGTATTCCAAAGGTCAATTGCAGACTATTAAAGGCCTGGAAGATGTTGTCAACGTTACAAACGATATCTTAGTCTGGGGTGAAACGGTCAAGGAAACATGACGGCAGACTCATCCAAGTGCTGAAAAGGGAAAGACAGTGGAACCTGAAACTCAACAAAAACAAGTGCAAGATCAGATCATCACAAATCCGGTACATGGCCATATGCTCTCTCTGCAGAAGGTCTCAATCTAGATAAAGATAAAGTGAGAGCTGTAACACACATGCCTACACCAGAAAACAAGCAGGCACTCATGAGATTAATGGGCATGATTCAGTACCTTTCCAAGTTTATTCCCAGCCTGTCTGAAGTCGGCGCACCTCTCAGAAAACTGCATGACACTCTGTGACAAGTCGAGCACAAAGCTATGAAAAACTGAAATCTCTGCTGATAACTACTCCCACACTAAAGCTCTATGATGTAAAAATATCTTCTACACCATCTGTAGATGCGAGCTCAGAAGGCTTCGTAGCAGCAATTCTGCAGGCGGGAAAGCCAGTGGCTAAACTACATTCCGAAAGGCAACAGCAAATGATCCAGATATGCAGCTACTACACACAAGGACCATGGAAGGATGGCCCAATGAGAAAAATCCAAACATACTGGACATTCAAAGAAGAAACGCAAAAAACAGATTCAAGAAAAGCTGCAGAGAAGACAACTCAAGCAGAACAGCTATTATGACAGACAGACAAAGAGCCCAACAAGCATATACATGTGGGACAAGGTGAGAATTCAGAGAAGGGATACCTGCTATCATGACCAGCCACGATTCTTCACAGTCCAGACGCCAGATGGAAGAACCTATAGAAGAAACAGAAAACAGAACACACATTCATTTATAAACATTTTAGAACATTTATTCATTGGAACAGTTGAAACTGGAAAAACTCACATCAGAAAAACATTGACAGTCACAACAAAAGTGAAAATAACACAGGACAGAAAATCTAAATAAAACAAGAACATTGTCTTCAGATTGGACACTGGTGCTGAATGCAATGTCATCACAGCACAGATCTACAAATCAGATTTGAAACAAAACTCCAGAATTCAGCTTAAAAACCACTCACATATTCTAGCCACTGCATGTCACCGTTGGAAAAGCTAACACTCACCTGTGAGCAGAAAAGCCAAAAATGCAAGATTGAATTTCACATTGTTGTCAGTGATGTACAAGAAATGTACAAGAAAGACGTGAGACATGTGAGACGTTAGGTGTGGTTTAAAGATGGAAGAACCTATAGGAGAAACAGAAAACCTCCTCAGGACGACTGAAAGAGTTCCCATCAGCATCACCCAATGTTGTTGCAGATTCCTGTGTCGAGCTGCAGGTCAGTAAATCTGGTCCACCTGCAGAAACTGGTACTGCAAAACAATCAGACTTACCTGAGTCACATCCGAGAGAGGCATACAGAGAGGCTTCTTCCACAGACCTGAAAAAGGCAAAAGATCATGAATTCAGTGAGTTGCATGACTTGTTAATCAGAGACAGAGACAGGACTGTTTGTGGTATTAGGGAAGACCTATTGTGGGCAAGGTTGCTGCTTTTGCACTGACTGTATTTTAAACTGAAGGTCACACTGATGGTCAATAAGAGGAAATATCTCGGTGACGGTGTTGTGTTGCTGCATATTTTCTAACTGAACTGACGGTTAGAATCAGTGTAGGTACCGAACCCAAGCACAGATTTTACCATTGAAGGTTTTCTATTCTAAAATGATGAAACCTCCTGGGGTGGTGAAGCTGATCAACAACAAATTTATTTCTTATAAATGTCAGTAGGGGGATTTCTCTGAAGACTGTTCTCTGATGAAGGCTGGTAGCTGGATTGGTTCTTGAGAGGACCTGATGCTCCCTGAAACTGAAGTTCAAAATGAAAAGCTGTGTATTAGACATCTCTCCTGTTGTGAAAGACATTTGTGTCATGTAGAAAACATGAACCTTCTTAGGGCCTTTATTCCATCACCTCTTAACTCCCAGACTTTCTAAGGATTATTATTCTGCAATGACATGGAATACAGCACACACTGGCCAAATCCTTCTAAAGTTAGAGGAGTGAGCAATGAGTTCCTGTGGAGTTTCAGAGGTTAAAAGGGTTCATGGTGTTCACCACAGTTTAAACAAACACTGAAAGTTACCTGGAATCGTGCTGGACATCTTCTCTAACTGGCTACAAGAGGTATAGTCTTCCTTTTCTTTAGGATCTGCTTGAGAGACAACATGACAGATTATCTAGAACATGTCAAGTGATTTGGATAACATCAAATACCTCAGAGTTTGATGCTAGTTAATAATAATAATAATCTGAAGGGGAGATGAAGCCTCGGTCTCCTGGTTTCCTGCATCACTGTGGGAGCAAAGGTTCTAGCTCAACCACGATCCACAGAGCAGGACTTTCCTATCAGAATTGAACCCAGCCAGTAGGCCAACACTTAGAGCCATGCTTGAGGGCTACAAGGGGTGTACCCTTGTCGACTTCGTCAGGATCTGTTGGAGGGACACAACAAGAACACATATATACACACACACACACATTTATGGTATTTAGCTGACTCTCTTATCCAAAACGACTTACGTCTCCCACATGATGTGGCAGCTCAGTGGCAGGTAGTGGTGTTATTCATTGTGCCACACCAACCGTTATTGGTTGGTGCCCACACCAATTTATATTTATTTACTCATCACACAATTAACATACCTTAATCTTGGGGAACTTTAGCCTCCTGGTTCTTTGCTTCATGGTGGACTGTGTGAGAACAGCTTCTGCCTCCACCACTGCACAAAGAGGAAGACTGAGACTCTTGCTCTGTGGACTGGAGCGGGATGACATCAAGATCAGAATAAGCTCTGCTATTTCCCTCAAACTGATTGATGTCCACCACAAAAAAAAACTGCCTATAACTCTGGAGAGGAGACAGAACAGAGGTGGAACACAAGTCATCTTTGATTATTTACTTCTTGTCACTGTTGGTGTCACTGTGCATCGTTCAGTTATTCAGCGTACTTTGCACAAGGAGAGGCTGTCTGTCCAAATATATGTACAATGGGAGAGTAATGCAGAAGAAGCCTTTTCTGCTCACAAGCCACAAACAGAGTCGCTTGAGGTATGCTAAAGCACATTTAAACAAGCCAGCTTCACTTTGGAATAAGGTGCTGTGGAACTAAAATGGAGGTATTTAGACATAACAAGGGGCGGTGTGCATGGTGGAAAAACAACACAGCATTCCAAGACAAACACTTGCTACCCACAGTAAAAGTTGGTGGCTGTTCCATCATGCTGTGGGGCTGTGTGGCCAGTGCAGATACTGGGAATCTTGTTAAAGTTGAGGGTCGCATGGATTCCAGTCAATTGACAATTGATGCAGCATTCAACTTTAAGATTAAGGATGTATTCGCTAAACATACCCAGATTTTAAAGTTCAGTCTCACGTGATCGATCTTTTCTTTTCTCTGATTCAGCTGATGGAATGAAGATTCTTGACGTGCCGTCCAGGTACTGCTTCTAGGAATGTTCATCTTTCTGGCTTCTGGTCCAGGAAAAGTTCCCAGGAAATGTTCGCTTTACCCTCGTTCAGGTCGTGACCACCCGTTCCACCCGCGATTTCAAGAAGGTAGCTGTGTGGGAACGCTGATCAGACGTCCAGCTGAAATTCTAAAAGGTTTCTAGAAGGTGATTAGAGTTAGGCCCATCAAGAGCTGGCTGTCCTTTGTTAGGACAATAGTAGAGGACCTCCTTGGTTCCTTTGTTTATCCCTGTTGGGTGTTTGTTTACCTGGCTGGGGAAACAGGTTGGTTCTTTGTTGGGACAGTCTTTTTAATCACCTGTGTAGCCACACCCATTTTCCTCCTCTGGTGCTGTCACCTACTGGTGAGCAAGGGTACCTACGCCCCGTTGGTCTTCAGGTTATGATTTATCGTACATTTGAAGAGCACTTATGGACGAAATGTCCACCGGGAGAGATAAAGTTCATTGCAGGTCAAGCAAGTCCTTCCAATTCTTAGCAGCTAAGTTTTCCACGAGGTGTTCCTATAAGACTGAAAACATCTGGGCAGCTTTATGCAAACATCTGGGCCGTTCTGGTTGACTAACCAAACTTACAATGCATAATAAAGTTGGTCATGTTAAAGCTTTGAATTATATGATTGCATCATAAAAAAATACATAAATAAATAAAAAACACCAAATATGATTTAATATTGTGGAAATGATTAGATAGATGGCTTTTGATGGAAAGGAGGAAGTATCATCATTAAGCCTTATAGAGAGGAAAGTTAGTGAAGGTGTTAGCTTTGTTGACTAGGATGGATACCTGATGCGTCAGGGTAATTAATAACCATGTTGTCTATATAACATGTGGACCACTTGTGCTGTCCTGGGAATCAGGATTGTTTCCTGATCAATGGCTTGTGACTTTGTTGACAGTCTGTTTTAGACTGTATGTATTACATGTTGCAGGAGGTTAATTAAGAGTTAAGCTGACATTAGGTTGACTAATGCCTTATAGGAAGATATCCCATGATCTTAGTTTTAGACTTTGCTTAGGTCAAGTAATTCCACATTTTTGATTGAGTAATTAATTGTCAGGCAGTGTTTCAGTTATTCACATCAAGACTAGTCTTGCGATGGACTAGTGAGGATAAATGTTTCAGGATCCTAAAGCCAAGCATAGACTTGAGCTTAGTGATTTGAACATGTGTCTGCATAAGTAAGTATGTTTATGTAATTATGTTTCAAGAAAAGATAAATAAATATATTGCTGCATTGGTCACCCGGACTCGCTAGGTTTGTACAATGGTGGTAGCAGATATGCTGTCCAATAATCTATGTACATATGCTGTATGCATTTAAAAGAGTTTGATATGGAAAGGGTAAGCAGAAAATAGTAGCTATGCTGGACACTGCTGGAAGCCTAGTTACCAAAATACTGTGCAGTAAGCTACCAACACCATGTCACTGCTGTGCTAGTCTATACCCTTTAGTACTAGTGTGTAGTATGCAATTGGAACGCAGCCTAAATCCCCTATCAGATGTTGGAGTGTTTAGTACGCCCTTCTTTACCTCTGTTTGAGCCATGGAAGCTCAGGTACCAGCACTAATGCATGGCCTTAATAGCTGATATGACCAAATACGATCAAATAAATAAATAAATAAATATATATGTATATGTGCTTTTACTGTGCGTTTACCTCAGTCTGGACACTTTTCTGTCAGAACTATTTGCTGAGTACTCGAACCGTTTCGCCTCAGCCAGCTCTCGACCGGCTGATGAAATCCCGAAACCCTGCTCATTGGTCCCACAGGACTGATTGACAGGAGTTTAAACCAATAAGATTACGGAAACAATTCGTGTGAACCAATACAGAAAATAAGAGAGTTAAGCTGTAATTGAAAATACTTATTTAATAACGTGTTAATACAGTAATAAGAACTATATTTATAAACAGTAAATACTAGGGATACATATATAATAAAAATACAGAAATAATAAATAATTTTACTGGACACTCATCAGTCCTTCTGGGGTGTCGGACAGGCTGTAAGTGTGTGTGATTAATTTGGTGATTGATATGATGATTGATCAGTGCTTGATCAGTGTGTTTTGGTTTGGTATCTTAGCTTTTAGCAATTATTTAGTCAATCGCCATCTCCCTGCTCTCTTTCTACGGGCAGAAATTTTGTCCAATGGCTGCATGGAGCTGCAGGATCACAGCTGGCCATGAATGAATGAATGAATGAATGAATGAATGAATGAAGGCCCCAAACCTGACAAAATTAAAGTGGATGAAGCTGGAATCTAGGTGATCAAAACTGAGGCAGAAATGAGCTGTATAGCTGTAGGTCTTCTTAGCGTGTTCTTCTGTGGTGTTTGTGGCCGGTGGACCTCAGAGCAGTACTGATCAAATTTTACGGCTGGCCATAAATGAATGAACGAATGAATAAATGAATGAATGAGTGAATGAATGAGTGAATGAATGAATGAATGAATGAATGAAGGCCCCAAACCTGAAAAAATGCTTAGAAAAAAAAAAAATTAAATCCTTAGTGATTTCCTGAGTGTCCCCTGGTCAGATCTATGATCTTGAGATGAGAAGTTGTGATTCAGGAGGCGTTTGAACCGTGTTTCTGCGCTGTATTATTGCAAAGATATTAATAGAAACGCGGAGACAACATCGTAAAAAAGCACTAATTAGCATTAAACAGTAGCATTTATTAGATTCCGAAAAAAGAACCTGTCCCAGCAAAGGGGGGCATCCGGTCACCCTGTCTGATCACTCCCAAAGGAGCTGGTTTAGTTGTTTGAGGTGTCGAATTACTGGACAACAGTGAGGGTTCCGCCATTCCTTGTTTACCCTTGTTACCATGGTTACACCATGGCCAGAGGTTTAGTACAGCTCCCTGCAGAAGTCAATGGCAGTGGCCAAGTGGCCAATCAGAGGGCACGGTTTTAAAAAATGTCAGTCGATGATGTCATAATGGCCTCTTTGACATCCCTGTGACATCACGGCCCCACAGAGCAGTATAAATAGACCCTGCAGAGCTCACCTTCCTCACGCTGAGCCTTTCACTCACGCAGTGCAAAGGAGCAGTCATTGGCATTACCAGTTCTCACCTGAACCAAGACCGAAACCGGGGAGATGGAGCAGTGGAAGGCTGAGCGGGAGTCCCTGCTGTTTCAGCTCAAGGAGGCCCAAGAGAGCATTGAGAAGGAGAAGGCAGCCAGGCTGAGGGAGCGGAAAGCCAACACAAGGAGGCACAACCGCTGGATAAAAAGGGTCAACACAACAAGGGACCAGGACATTGAAAAGGAGACGTACGAGCTACGTGCCAAAGTTCAGGACCTGGAGGAGGCCAAGCAGGAGGTAAAGGACTCGCTGGACTTCCAGTCGGAAATCCTACGACAGGTCAGCGAGGAGCTGGCAGACAACAAAACCAGGCTCAGCAGGTGCAGGGTGCTGGCAGAGCAGCTGTACGCCCAAAACATGGAGCTGCATGCATCTAACTGGTACAAGAACCAGGAGCTGGAGGTCCTGCGACAGGAAAGGGCTCTGACAGAGGCACTGGACAAAGAGTACAACCTGGTATCAGCTCTTCCTCCATTGGCAATGCAGAAGCAGAGGGTCATGGAGGAGCTGAAGCAGAAGGCAGCTGCTGCAGAGGAGGCCGCTGCGGAGAGGGCCGCTGCAGAGAGGGCAGCTGCGGAGAGGGCCGCTGCAGAGAGGGCCGCTGCAGAGAGGGCAGCTGCGGAGAAGGCCGCCGCAGAGAGGGCCGCCGCAGAGAAGGCCGCCGCGGAGAAGGCCGCTGCTGAGAGGGCTGCTGCTGAGAGGGCCGCTGAGGAGAAGAGCCTCAGCCTTTTTAGCCTTCTCAGGGCGAGGCTTAAAGGCTTCTGGAGCCGACTCTCTGCTGCATGCAGAAAGAGGAAGTGAGAGAGGGAGACAGAAACCGAAACCGAAACCGAAAAAAAAAAAAAGGAAGGGAATAACAAGAAGGGAACAGAAAGAGACAGAGTGACGATGAAGATGAAGGGAAAGACAGAAGGCAACAGAAAGAGACAGAGTGACGATGAAGATGAAGGGAAAGACAGAAGGCAACAGAAAGAGACAGAGTGACGATGAAGATGAAGGGAAAGACAGAAGGCATCAGAAAGAGACAGAGTGACGATGAAGATGAAGGGAAAGACAGATGGAACAGAAAGAGACAGAGTGACGATGAAGATGAAGGGAAAGACAGAAGGCATCAGAAAGAGACAGAGTGACGATGAAGATGAAGGGAAAGACAGAAGGCAACAGAAAGAGACAGAGTGACGATGAAGATGAAGGGAAAGACAGAAGGCAACAGAAAGAGACAGAGTGACGATGAAGATGAAGGGAAAGACAGAAGGCAACAGAAAGAGACAGAGTGACGATGAAGATGAAGGGAAAGACAGAAGGCAACAGAAAGAGACAGAGTGACGATGAAGATGAAGGGAAAGACAGAAGGCATCAGAAAGAGACAGAGTGACGATGAAGATGAAGGGAAAGACAGAAGGGATAAAACTGAAACTCAAACAGAAAGTGACAAACCAAACGGTGAAAACAACAAACCTGGGACTGGGAGGAGCAGGGAGTGACAGGGGATTGAGCCGTGATCTACCGAAATAAGAATGTGGGAAGGGGTTAATGAAAACCGCAAGTCTAGCTTGGGATACAGGGGAATACTAGGGGAACCTAAACTGCAGGCCTCGCTTGGGAAACAACAGGGAGAACTCAACAGAGTACTAAAGCAATACCATACCATTTTACCAAAAATGTGTAAAACAAAAACCCCAGAATTCAGCTTACAAACCGCTCACATATTCTAGCCACTGCATGTCACCGTTGGGAAAGCTAATGCTCACCTGTGAACACAAAAGCCAAAAATGTAAGATTGAATTTCACATTGTTGACAGTGATGTACCAGCAATACTAGAACATGAGACATGATGGAAGAACCTATAGGAGAAACAGAAAACACCTCCTCAGGACGACTGAAAGAGTTCCCATCAGCATCACCCAATGTTGTTGCAGATTCCTGTGTCGAGCCGCAGGTCAGTGAATCTGGTCCACCTGCAGAAACTGGTACTGCAAAACAATCTGACTTACCTGAGACACATCCGAGAGAGGCATTCTTCACAAGGTCAGGAAGACAAGTGAAAACACCAGCAAGATACAAGGACTGAATCTGGAGCACACATACAGTACACATTTACAATATTCACACACACATTCAGAGGACACGGTTCAAGCTCCTGTCCATCTGCTGACTGAATTTAAAGTTACTGTCATTTACTGCATCTTAGATTTGTTTAGGTTATTCTGCAATGTCAAGCTATTCTCATAAATATGGTGTCAAATGTACAGTTCATGTAGTTCAGTTCAGAGACCTCATCTCATTTCCCTTGAGTTTTAAAGCATTATGGTCCGACAGTGTTTGTATGAACGGTGTTGAGAGTCCTGCACAGCCCAAATCCTCCTCATTTATAGTTCTATTCATATTAAGAAAGAGAACAAAAATAGATCAGTTCAAGTGTGGAGATTTCACATGTTCTGTAGCTAAGAGGCAGCCCTAGCTAAGAATCACGCAGCTCCCCCAAAAGTACTAAAGTGTGAGTGTAGCACAGAGTCGTCCTTCCTCCATACTTTACACTGAGGAGCTGAAGCGGTTAGCAGAGGGAAAAACGGCCGTGGTGGTCGAGGAGCTCCTCGGCTTTTCCGGGGTCACGCAGACGCCGCCAGTCCCTCTCCGGTGTGGGAGTGGAGACGACGACTCTCGGTGTCCGTCGCGCCGGTAGTGCTGGAGCTCAGACGCCGCGTTGGAGGAGTCACGGGTCAAGCTGGACGACTTCCTTGCAGAGCGGCTGGAAAGCTGGTTTCTCCGCGGTCGCCATGTTTCTCGAGGCTACAGAGAAAAACGCAAAGGCCGGTTAGTGAGACAGAGGACTGTACAGTAACACAGACAGCACAAGCACTACAACAACTGCCTAAGAGGAAGAAGACAAAGCTCACATTACGGACTATAAAGCAGGATGGCCGGTCGAAGCTCTGTGTGGAATCACGGCTCGAGCTTTGAAAGCAGGGCCGCATCGAAACAGCAGCTCAGAGTCTCCTCCAAATACCTACGATCACGTGATCGCCGGAAACGAAGCTTCCTTACGTCACTGGAACGCAATCGCGGTTCAATGCGCGTGAGTTTCCGGTCCCGCTGCAGACAAGCTGCATATCATCTGAAATATGTACTTAAATAAAACGGAAATACAGAACATGTGTGAATCTGCTTCACTTTCATCATCAAATTATTGACATTCCTCAGCATTCAAGGGTTTTTACTGGAGACGATGTGAAATGACCTGAATAAAAACATTTTACAGCTCTATTTCTGTGTTCAACAGATGTACAGTCTACATGCACATTCAACAGTGCTGTTTCTCCTTAATCTAATAGTGTCAAACATGCTGTTTTGTTTAGGAGGAGAGTAAAGTAATTACACACTCAGATGAAATTCATTCAGTTAAAGGAAGAAACGCAGTCCGACATCGCTGTATGGAGCAGTTTGGACAAAGCTTATGAACACAAGTGAATCAGGCAGTGGTGGTGTAGTATTGTATTTGTACAACAGGTGGCGCAGTAGAGCTGTGAAGCTGAGCAGCATCCAACCACTTTTCCCTCATTTCTGCATGAAAGGGTTGATTGATTACAGACTCATTTCTGTGATAAAGGATCTGCCCTGTTTTTAGACTTTTATAAAGCCTCAGTTCAGCAGAGCTTTATTTTATTAAGTAATTATTAGATATTTTCTTTATATTATCTGACAGTAACACACTATATGTCCAAATGTTTTTGGACACCATTTTTTAATCAATGCATTCAGCAATCAGTTGCACCCATTGCTGACACTGTCCCTAAAGAAGTACTGCCAATAGAATAGGACTCTCTGGAACAGACAAATATGAACCTATCGGCTCCATGCCTAATGCCAATCGTGGGCTAGAGAGGTATAAAGCCTCCAGCATTGAGCTGAGGAGAGGTGGAACTGTGTTCTCTGGAATGATGGTGCTCATGATGCCCTTTACTTCTAGGGTGAGCTGGGGAAACTTTTAGCTTTGAGTTGGAGATGAGGTTGGGTGATTATCCAATATTCTGACCTCACCAATGCTCTTCTTGCTAAATGCATTTCTCACAGCAATGCATCTAGCAGAAAGTCTTCCATGGTAGTAGAAACAGTTACTCCAACAAAAGCAGGCTAAACTTTAATACTTTTTAATACTCTTGAGTTTAAAAGAAACAACAAATAAGCAGGTGTCCAAATACTTTTGTCATATAGTGTTTTTCTTAGAAATGCTGAATTCTGTTGTTGAAGAGACTCTGGTCAGTTCTGAGAGCAGCAGGTCTAAACTTAAACCTGGACTAAATACAGAGAGAAGTTTAAAATTTTACTTTGAGTAGAAACAAATAAACATCCAGAACACCTCAGTAATGCAGAACAGCTCTTCATTCAGGCCCTTTTCCTGAACATGATATTAATAATATAAACTTTACAGCTGTTTGGAAAAGATGAAGCATTAAGGAGGAGTCTAAAGTAAGTGTAGAAATGAAGACACTGCTCAGCACTGATGTGAGTATTAATGATAAACTGATGAGTCGTGTGCTTCTCTGTGGATGAGTTGTGATGAAAAGGAGGATCTCAGCCCATTCTCTTCCTACAATGGAAAAAACACACACACACACACATGTTAAACACTTCATACACGTCCATCTCCAACTATGAGGGTTTATTTAGGGTGTATTCTACACACTGCACACTAACATGTTTCTATAAAACAACAATGGGGCAGAAATGAAAATATTGCAGCACTGATATTAAAAAGTACCACAAGTGTTTGAGCAGCATGAGTGTAGAGCTTTTGCACTGACTGCATTTTAAACTGAAGGTCACACTGATGGTCAATAAGAGGAAATATCTCACATACTTTAAAAATGAATCTTAGTCTAGATACAGGAGAGGAAACCTCGGTCTCCTGGTTTAAAAACTGTATGTTGAGGAGTTTAGTCAGTTGTGGATAAATGCTGCATCAGCATGTTCAGAAACTTCAAACAGCATGTTAGCGTGAGGGTTGTTGTGAAAAAGGTTTCTTGGATCTCAGGCTCTGATCGCTGTGGCCTCCCAGAGATCAAACTCCCTCTCTCTCAATGACAGTAGGCTATTAGCCCACTTCTTGTTCTGTGCACACCCTGCTATGGTGTTGTGTTCTTCCTTTGCCTAGAGAGGTGTAATGTAGAGCACAAAGACTCCTTTAGGGGGAGCTGCGAGGCATCATACAGCCTCATGTCCTGTGTCTTCTCGCTCTCGAGAGAATATGCTTCCTGAAACACTCGGGGATTGAAAGGACATGAGACGAATATGCAGCATGGCATCTCTCGACTCCAGCAGCACTGGACAGCTCCCTCTGGGAGAGGAGTGGAGAAGGCTTGTTGAGTGTCTCCATCTAGTGGCTGAAGCCGGAAGTAGAAGAGGCTCTGGTGGACAGTGTTTAAAAAAGCAAGCAGGAAATGTCTGATGAGCTGAGGGAATTAAGACTTCGCCGTACTGCGTGAGGTAAGATACAGTGTGTGAATGTGGTAGAGAGTTGAGGAGTGGTCCGATGACGTGGCCAGATTTTTTAACTCTGCGCTGTCTTCTTTCTTCTGTACCACATAATGTAGGGGGTCTCTCTCTCTCTCTCTCTCTCTCTCTCTCTCTCTCTCTCTCTATTTATATCTCCTTTGCCTTCATTACCCTCCATCTCTCCTTCTCTGCCCTGTGGTAACGGATGTATGGGACTATGTTGTAGGTAAAGGCCCAGAGACAATCTTTGCGGGCCAGAACCTGAATGATAATGAATGAGCGATTAGACAGTGTTGTGTTGCTGCGTATTTTCTAACTGAACTGACGGTTAGAATCAGTGTAGGTACCGAACCCAAGCACAGATTTTTACCTTTGAAGATTTTCTATTCTAAAATGATGAAACCTCCTGGGGTGGTGAAGCTGATCAACAACACATTTAGTTCTTATAAATGTCAGTAGGGGGATTTCTCTGAAGACTGTTCTCTGATGAGGGCTGGTAGCTGGATTGGTTCTTGAGAGGACCTGATGCTCCCTGAAACTGAAGTTCAAAATAGAAAGCTGTGTATTAGACATCTCTCCTGTTGTGAAAGACATTTGTGTCACGTAGAAGACATGAACCTTGTTAGGGCCTTTATTCCTTCACCTCTTAAACTCCCAGACTTTGACATTCTAAGGATTATTATTCAGCAAGGACATGGAATACAGCACACACTGCCCAAATCCTTCTAAAGGTAGAGGAGTGAGGAATGAGTTCCTGTGGAGTTTCAGAGGTTAAAAGGGTTCGTGATGTTCACCACAGTTTAAACAAACACTGAAAGTTACCTGGAATCGTGCTGGACATCTTCTCTAACTGGCTACAAGAGGTATAGTCTTCCTTGTCTTTAGGATCTGCTTGAGAGACAACATGACAGATTATCTAGAACATGTCAAGTGATGTGGATAACATCAAATACCTCAGAGTTTGATGCTAGTTAATAATAATAATAATAATAATCTGAAGGGGAGTTGAAGCCTCGGTCTCCTGGTTTCCTGCATCACTGTGGGAGCAACGGTTCTAGCTAAACAATGACCCACGGAGCAGGACTTTCCTAATTGAACCCAGCCAGTAGGTCAACACTTAGATCCATGCTTGAGGGCTACAAGGGGTGTACCCTTGTTGACTTTGTCAGGATCTGTGGGAGGGACACAATAAAAAAAAAGATTAAACAACAAATATATTTATTTACTCACCACTCAGCTCACATACCTTAAACTTTAGCCTCCTGGTTCTTTGCTTCATGGTGGACTGTGTGAGTACAGCTTCTGCCTCCACCACTGCCCCACAGAGCACATCCTCACAAGCCTGCTGGGAACATGAAGAAGCAGAAACTTCTGCAGAGGAAGCAGAATGATGAGCATCCTGCTGGGAAAAAGAGAAGGTGTTGTGCACCACAGAGTTTGTCCTGAAAAACGTCTTCAGCTTTCTTCCAAGTGTCCTGGAGGCTCGGTTCTACAACATAATCCTTAGCTGCCCTTTAAACTGTAGCACAAAGTGGACATTACATGAAATGTATAAAAATATTTAGTTTAGTAAAAATCTTTGATATTTAATATGCTGTAACTATAGTAATGGAGGACTTTGAGCTCACTGTGTGTATATCTGTTTTAAAGTTATAACAATGTTTTATAGGAATTATTGATTCTGTATTATTACCAAAACTGAAGTTTGACCTGGTCATCAGCAGTTAGCAGCACATTTTCACTTTTGTGGTCACGAGTGAGAAAGTCCTGCTGGTGCAGATAGATCGTGGCACTGAGGAGCTGGAAGAACCCGGTTTTGGCTGGTTGATGAGGATATTGAAATGTCATGGATGTGAATGATGTGAGAGAGGATCCCTACTAGAGAATATCAAGTTCCCGGGGCAGGAAATCAGAATCCTCATCCGAGTTCATCACCATATGCAATATTTTTAGAGTCACTTGGTTTGGGTACTGTTTGGACCACGTTTTGGCATCCATGGGGATGTTGTGGCTGAGACGACATCAGCCTTGGACAGCCAAGCACCACGGCCAGCCAGTTTAATCAAGGCGATGGCGTGGTCCACAGTGGCATAGCTGAGACGGAAATCCGACTCAGAAAGCGGGTTGTTTACCTCCTAAGGAGGAGAGATACAGAGTTACAAAATTCAGCCTTGGGAGCAGAGTGAGTGAAGGAGACCCTACGGTCTTGGAGAACCTTCTGGAGCTTGACAACGGTCTAATCCAAGATGCGAGGGGAACGGGACTTCAAAGAAGAGGCGCGTGGAAGCACCAGAGGCACGGGAGAAGCCGGCGTGGGTGCAGTATGTCTGGGACGCAGAGAGCAGCTGCATGCAGTTGGGGAGGACGGCGAAGATCCGAGGCAACGCTGGGAACCAGAATGAGGGAGACGAGAGCGGCCGCATCAGGAAGAGCCGGATGAGACCCACTAGCAGGAGTGGCTAGAACAGAAACGAATCGACCTGAGCCGCAGAGCGGAATGAGAAGGGGCAGGAGAGAGACAACGCCGGTCGAGAGAGAAGAGCTGGTCATCCGAGGTAATGTCGAGATCCATGTCGGGAAAGGCGAAGGTGAGTGACGCACAGAATAGGCGGGTACAGCTTGGTCTGTGCAAGTTTTCGTCACGAGAACGAGAAGGGAGAGGAACGGTTTTATAGTGTGAAGAAATGGAGGGGAGAAGTTTGGGCGTGGTCCTTCTCCCAAACTTCAGTTATTACATAACTCCATTTGTGGAGATCACATTCCCATTAGATCCGTTGCGGCAGACTCAATCACGATGAACACCTGCCCGTCTCGTTCAAGATTTCATGGACGTGAACAATGTGAGGGCGGTTCACTATTCTGAGAACGTCCACTTCCCGGCGCAGGAAATCAGGGCTGTTGTCTATTATTTTAACAGCCACTTAGTTGGGGTAACTTTTGGATGTGGCCACGACCTTGAAGCCCAAACCTCTCAGGACAAAACTGAAGAGTCTTCAACTGAACCTTAATGTTTACCAGTCCTTCAAATGTTGAAATGAACAGAATAACTGTACAAATCAAGAGAGACTCCCACATCAAGGATCCTATGAACCATTCCAGTTGTTGTGAGTGTCCGTTTACATCTGTCACAAGTGGAATTCAGTACTACTTCTTTACTTTTGGTTTTAGGTATATGAACTTGATACACAATCATAAACTGGATCAATCCATGTCTGCTACAAGGAGGGGAGACATGGAAAGAATCACTTTCCATACTTTACCTGAGAAAGAGGAGCTTGAGTACACTTATTAGGGTGGGAACAAACTTAGTGTCAAATTTCTAAACCAAATGTAGCCACTGAAAGGTGGAGCTCAAAGTAGGAGGGCGATGATTGGCAGTCAACAATCTTGTCCTTAGAATGACTGAAGTCCCAGAAATGTCCTAAAAAGCATGTAGATTTATTACTGCTGGCTGGACGCTTCTGCTGATTATATGGACAAAGCATGTAGATACAAGAGGGAATTCATTAAGTGGTTGGTTGGTATAAACAGAGGTCTGATAAAAATAGTAAATAAACAGACTTGCTGTCGACACTGGAAATGACTCAGGTTTCTTAGTCTCACGTGGGAGATCTCCTACAGCACAGGTAGAAGTAAGATTAAGATTAAACCAAATGGTTTTAGTCAGAGAGGAAAACATGCTAATTAACTACATCAATTCAGAGTCTCTGCAAATACATTTCAGGATCTAATAAAACCCACAAATTCATTTTACCTTGTGTTGCCAAAGTATGAGCAGGACTAGCAGATTCAGCCCCTGCCTCCCAATATCTAGACAAGCAGCAGCTTCTGGAGCTGTTTAATTCTGCTACTTAGAAGGAGGACTACTTTCAGACACTGGAAAGAAATCAGTACTTTTTCATTACGCTTCAGAGCTAAAATGTGACCCTGGAAGTTTTCAATTCTCACTTAAATAAGAACTAATGAAATATGGGAGGTAAAGTTGAGTTAAACAGAGCTAATGCAGCTCAGCATCAGCTATTAACTCTAACTAATATTCCTACTGGAGAAACAACAAGACCAGCTAAAACAGCTAACGGCAGAAAGCCTGTGTTGTCGGATGAAACAGTCTAGAAAAGTTAGTCCGTTTTGATCAGGAGCTTTTCCAACAACGTGGAAAATAAGAGCCTCTTTTAGAAAGGTTAGAGCTCCCGAAGTTTCTAAGTTAACGCTGAACATCAGCAGCGCTAGCAAGTTAGCTCCTCCAGTCGTACAGCTGAAGTACAAACACACACGAAAGCAGAAAACCAAGCTTTCAAACATTCACTGTACGTTTATGGTCACATATAAGGTAAAAGATCAGCTTAAAAGCAGCTAGTTCACATGAACTCACCTGGCTCTATCGGGAACGTCTGTCCTGGGAGCCTCCTTGAAGTAGACTGACAGACTGGAAGGGGCGATACCGGTGACTGCGCCTCGTCCCAACACAACTGGACTACAGCTTCATTTGGGCAAAGCTGGAGCGACGATGAGGATTGCAGATGGAAAATCTTCCATAAACTCCAAACTGCTGAAGCTCCTCATTTAGATAAGGCTTTAAACACTGTACACTCATATGCAATTGTACACACACTGTTTAATCAGCAGATTTGATTCATTTAGAAAGTCCAGAATATGCTGCCATAGTATTTCTATGTTGTTTATTTGATGAACAATCCACATTTAGTATATCATACATATTTATAGTACTAAACTGTAAATCATACAGATTTAAACATTTTATTATATTTTTATTTTATTAAATAGGTTCATTCTCAGCGTCTTTAAAGCTTGCAGATGAAAACACTGAGAGACAGAAAGTGTAAACTTCAGGACTGGAAATCAGGATGTAATTTAATTAATTAAAAAATAAATGAAGTGAAATGAAAACTTTAACACTGTAGAAGAAATCTGTCTCTACTGGACAGACACGTCACTTCCGGCTGACAGGTCCAGCGCTGCTCTCCTGCTGCTTGTTTCTCCCAGTCATATCTTTGTATCAGGGATGAGCAGAACGAGGCTTTTTAACCAGTTGAAGCAGAAGTGGTTCATTTGAAGCTCTACTGCGCCACCTGTTGTACAAATACAATACTACACCACCACTGCCTGATTCACTTGTGTTCATAAGCTTTGTCCAAACTGCTCCATACAGCGATGTCGGACTGCGTTTCTTCCTTTAACTGAATGAATTTCATCTGAGTGTGTAATTACTTTACTCTCCTCCTAAACAAAACAGCATGTTTGACACTATTAGATTAAGGAGAAACAGCACTGTTGAATGTGCATGTAGACTGTACATCTGTTGAACACAGAAATAGAGCTGTAAAATGTTTTTATTCAGGTCATTTCACATCGTCTCCAGTAAAAACCCTTGAATGCTGAGGAATGTCAATAATTTGATGATGAAAGTGAAGCAGATTCACACATGTTCTGTATTTCCGTTTTATTTAAGTACATATTTCAGATGATATGCAGCTCGTCTACAGCGGGACCGGAAACTCACGCGCATTGAACCGCGATTGCGTTCCAGTGACGTAAGGAAGCTTCGTTTCCGGCGATCACGTGATCGTAGGTATTTGGAGGAGACTCTGAGCTGCTGTTTCGATGCGGCCCTGCTTTCAAAGCTCGAGCCGTGATTCCACACAGAGCTTCGACCGGCCATCCTGCTTTATAGTCCGTAATGTGAGCTTTGTCTTCTTCCTCTTAGGCAGTTGTTGTAGTGCTTGTGCTGTCTGTGTTACTGTACAGTCCTCTGTCTCACTAACCGGCCTTTGCGTTTTTCTCTGTAGCCTCGAGAAACATGGCGACCGCGGAGAAACCAGCTTTCCAGCCGCTCTGCAAGGAAGTCGTCCAGCTTGACCCGTGACTCCTCCAACGCGGCGTCTGAGCTCCAGCACTACCGGCGCGACGGACACCGAGAGTCGTCGTCTCCACTCCCGCACCGGAGAGGGACTGGCGGCGTCTGCGTGACCCCGGAAAAGCCGAGGAGCTCCTCGACCACCACGGCCGTTTTTCCCTCTGCTAACCGCTTCAGCTCCTCAGTGTAAAGTATGGAGGAAGGACGACTCTGTGCTACACTCACACTTTAGTACTTTTGGGGGAGCTGCGTGATTCTTAGCTAGGGCTGCCTCTTAGCTACAGAACATGTGAAATCCCCACACTTGAACTGATCTATTTTTGTTCTCTTTCTTAATATGAATAGAACTATAAATGAGGAGGATTTGGGCTGTGCAGGACTCTCAACACCGTTCATACAAACACTGTCGGACCATAATGCTTTAAAACTCAAGGGAAATGAGATGAGGTCTCTGAACTGAACTACATGAACTGTACATTTGACACCATATTTATGAGAATAGCTTGATGTTGCAGAATAACCTAAACAAATCTAAGATGCAGTAAATGACAGTAACTTTAAATTCAGTCAGCAGATGGACAGGAGCTTGAACCGTGTTGTCTGAATGTGTGTGTGAATATTGTAAATGTGTACTGTATGTGTGTTCCAGATTCAGTCCTTGTATCTTGCTGGTGTTTTCACTTGTCTTCCTGACCTTGTGAAGAATGCCTCTCTCTGATGTGTCTCAGGTAAGTCAGATTGTTTTGCAGTACCAGTTTCTGCAGGTGGACCAGATTCACTGACCTGCAGCGCGACACAGGAATCTGCAACAACATTGGGTGAAGCTGATGGGAACTCTTTCAGTCGTCCTGAGGGGGTGTTTTCTGTTTCTCCTATAGGTTCTTCCATCATGTCTCATGTTCTAGTATTGCTGGTACATCACTGTCAACAATGTGAAATTCAATCTTGCATTTTTGATTTGAGTTTTGTTTCTAATCTCATTTGTAGATCTGTGCTGTGATGACATTGTCTTCAAGTTGGGCACTGGTGCTGAATGCAACGTTCTTGTTTTATTTTCAGTCCAGTTATTCTATTGACTTTTGTTGTGACAGTGTTGATGTTTGTCTAATATTCTGTTTTTCTGATTTCAACTTTTACAATGAAGAAATCTTCCTGCTCTGTCTTTTGTTCAACTGCATGAATTTTATTTTTATTTTTTTTTCTTCCTCATTCTGCTCTGATTGTTTTGTTTTACACATTTTTGGTAAAGTGATTTTGCTGTTACCGGATTTGCACACTTGGCCATAAGCAGGACATTGTTTGTGTTCATAACCACATCTGGAGAAGGACAGGAACTTGAACTGTGTCCTGTGAATGTGTGTTCTGTTTTCTCTTTCTTCTGTAGTTTCTTCCATCTGGCGTCTGGACTGTGAAGAATCGTGGCTGGTCATGATAGCAGGTTGCCCTCTCTGAATTCTCACCTTGTCCCACATGTATATGCTTGGTGGGCTCTTTGTCTGTCTGTCTGTCTGTCTGTCATAATAGCTGTTCTGCTTGAGTTGTCTTCTCTGCAGCTTGTCTTGAATCTGTATTTTGCTTTTTTTTCTTTGAATGTCCAGTATGTTTGGATTTTTCTCATTAGGCCATCCTTCCATGGTCCTTGTGTGTAGTAGCTGCATCTCTGAGTCATTTGCTGTTGCCTTTCGGAATTTAGCCACTGGTTTTCCCTCCTGCAGAACTGCTGCTCCGAGGCCTTCGGAGCTCTCATCTACAGATGGTGTAGCAGGTATTTTTACATCATAGATCTTTAGTGTGGGAGCATTTATCAGCAGAGATTTCAGGGTTTTTTTTATAGCTTTGTGCTCGACTTGCCACGGAGTGTCATGCTCAAGCAGTTTTCTGAGGGGTGCGCCGACTTCAGACAGGTTGGGAGTAAACTTGGAAAGGTACTGAATCATGCCCATTAATCTCATGAGTGCCTGCTTGTTTTCTGGTGTAGGCATGTGTGTTACAGCTCTCACTTTATCTTTATCTAGATTGAGACCTTCTGCAGAGAGAGCATATGGCCATGTACTGGATTTGTGATGATCTGATCTTGCACTTGTTGTTGTTGAGTTTCAGGTTCCACTGTCTTTCCCTTTTCAGCACTTGGACGAGTCTGCTGCCATGTTTCCTTGACCGTTTCACCCCAGACTAAGATATCGTTCGTAGCGTTGACGACACCTTCCAGGCCTTTAATAGTCTGCAGTTGATCTTTGAAATACTTCTGAATCTGAGGACACTCCAAAGGAATCTATCTTCCAATGGGTATGTTCAATGTGCAGAGCTTAGAGCTTTCATCATGACATTTGATTTTCCAAAATCCTCACCACTGTGACCATGCTGCTTACCCAGTTGTTCGGTTCATGCTGTTTGGTGATTTAGACCCCGTCATTTTGTGTAGCTCATCAATGATTGTTGTCTTTCAGGGCAATCGGGACTTTTCTTGGTGGATGAATCACTGGTGAGACCATGGGATCTACTTGAATGTGGTGATGTCCTGGTAGGAATCCAAGAACAGTGAACAGATCAATATCTTTCAGAATGTCATTTTACTTTGTGATTCCATGCACTCTTTTAACCACACCTAACATCTCCCATGTCTCACGTCCTAGTATTGCTGGTACATCACCGTCAACAATATGTGAAATTCAATTTAACATTTTTGGCTTTTGTGTTCACAGGTGAGTGGTAGCTTTCCCAGCAGTGACATGCAGTGGCCAGAATATGTGAGTACTTTGCTGAATTCTGCAAATTCTGTTTCTGGTCCCCAAATTCCTCCCAAATTCCTCCCGTACGCTTTCAGCTGGATCCTGAGCTCTCGTGAAGAACAAATGGCGAACATCGGGTAGGATCTTTCGTGACTCTCAGTAATCCCTGAACTTGTTTTTCAGCACATTTCTTGTTTCAGTTTCTTTCTCTCTGAATTGTATCATGTTGTAGAGCTTCACTGCATCTTCCCCAGCGATGTGCGGAAAGGTGGCGCATTGTACTTTTTCAGACTCCTCAACAATCCCGCTCTCTTTAAGAAACAGGTAAAACTTTTGCACCCACAGTCTCCTATTTTTGACGAGATGTACTAAAGGTGGCTGCAGCTGTGCCACTTGCTTGTGTTCTGTTTGGACCGTGTTGGGCTGCTGTGTCCTGCTTGTGTTTTGCATCTAAATGATGCTGCTGTGTCCTGGTTGAACAATATTTCGCTGCTGTGTCCTGCTTTTGTTTTTGCATCAAAATTGTTATGCTGCTGTGTTCTGCTTGAATCATGTTGGGCTGCAGTGTCCTGCTTTAACCATGTTTCACTGCTGTGTTCTGTTTAATTATGCTGCTATTTCCTGCTTGAACGATGTTGGGCTGCTGTGTCTTGCTTGTTTTGCATATAAATGGTTACACTGCTGTGTTTTATATAAATTGTTTTGCTGCTTTGTTGTGCTTGAGCAGTGTTACAGTGCTGTTCATATATAAACCTTAAAACGTTTCTTCATGATATTTATTTATTCATTTATTTTCCTCACTGAATTGTAACATGTTGTAGACATTCGCTGCATCTTCCCCAGTGATGTGCAGAAAGGTGGCGCATTGGACTCGGTAAGAAACAGGTAAAACTTTTGCACCCACAGTCTCCGATTTTCGACGAGATTGCAAGCACAGTGCTGAAGGTGGCTGCAGCTGTGCAACTTGCTTGTGTTCTGCTTGAACCATGTTGGGCTGCTGTGTCCTGCTTGTTTTGCATGAAAATGATGCTGCTGTGTTCTGTATAATTAGTTTTGCTGCTTTGTTGTGCTTGAGTGGTGTTACAGTGCTGCTCATATTCATACCTAAACCTAAACCTTTTCTTCATTATTTGTTTCCATCATTTCTAATTTTCTCCATGTGCTGAGCTGCCCCCTGTTTGCTGGTGCGAGTGCATTTGTGTTTGGCTGCTCTTTCCTAACCTGTCCTGCTGTAACCCTTCTAAAAAGTCTGTGATTTCTCCACCCCCCCCGCCCCAATTTCCTGAGATGACTTTGTTTTCAGGTTGGACACTGGTGCTGAATGCAATGTTCTTGTTGTTTATTTCTGACAGTGTTTATGTTTGTCTAATATTCTATTTTTTTTTTTTTTTTTCTGATTTCAACTGTTCCAGTGAAGAAATCTTCTTGCTCTGTATTTTGTTCAACTGCATGATTTTTGTTTTTTCTCATTCTGCTTTGATTGTTTTGTTTTACACATTTTTGGTAAAGGGATTTTCTGTTGCAGGATTTACACACTTGGCCAAAGGCAGGACATTGTTTCTGTTTCTGTTCATAACCACATCTGGAGCAGCTTGCTTCTGTTGCTTGTTCATTTTTAGCTTGTTTGGATTTGCTCTTCTGTTCAAACCCAACTGTTTGTTTTGTTTCTGTCGTTCTGTTTTGTATTTCATTGAGCACTTTTTTTTTTCACTTCACTTGATGTCCCTTCATTTGCACAGCAGATATTCATGGCCTTTGTCTATGTCTGATCTGTTTCTCTCAGCAACCTTGCCCACAATAGGTCTTCCCTAATACCACAAGCACTCCTGTCTCTGATTAACAAGTCATGCAACTCACTGAATTCATGGTCTTTCACCTTTTTCAGGTCTGTGGAAGAAGCCTCTCCGTATGCTTCTCTTGCATGTGCCTTAGGTAAGTCAGATTGTTTTGCAGTACCAGTTTCTGCAGGTGGACCAAATTCACTGACCTGCGGCTCGACACAGGAATCTACAACAACATTGGGTGATTCAGATGGACAGGAGCTTGAACCGTGTCCTCTGAATGTGTGTGAATATTCTAAATGTGTACTGTGTGTGTGTGTGTTCTGACTGAAAATAAAACAAGAACTTTGCATTCAGCACCAGTGCCCAACTTGAAGACACGTTTGTGTAATATTCTGTTTCTGATTTAAACTGTTAAGAAAATCTTCCTGCTCTGTCTTTTGTTTACCTGCATGATTTATTTTCCTTATTCTGCTCTGATTTTGTTTTACACATTTTTGGTAAAGTTATTTTGATGTTACAGGATTTGAACACTTGTCCATAAGCAGGACATTGTTTCTGTTTCTGTTCACAACCACATCTGGAGAAGGACAGGAACTTGAACTGTGTTCTGTGAATGTTTTGTTCTGTTTTCTGTTTCTTCTATAGGTTCTTCCGTCTGGACTGTGAAGAATCGTGGCTGATCATGATAGCAGGTTGCCCTCACTGAATTCTCACCTTGTCTCACATGTATATGCTTGGTGGACTCTTTGTCTGTCTGTCATAATAGCTGTTCTGCTTAAGTTCTCTTCTTTGCAGCTTGTCTTGAATCTGTATTTGGCTTTTCTTCTTTGAATGTCCAGTATGTTTTGATTTTTCTCATTGGGCCATCCTTCCATGGTCCTTGTGTGTAGTAGCTGCATCTCTGGATCATCTGCTGTTGCCTTTCGGAATGTAATTTAGCCACTGGCTTTCTCTCCTGCAGAACTGCTGCTCCGAAGCCTTCTGAGCTCGCATCTACAGATGGTGTAGCAGGTATTTTACATCATAGAGCTTTAGTGTGGGAGCATTTATCAGCAGAGATTTCAGTTTTTCATAGCTTTGTGCTGGACTTGCCACGGAGTGTCATGCTCAAGCAGTTTTCTGAGAGGTGCGCCGACTTCAGACAGGTTGTGAATAAACTTGGAAAGGTACTGAATCATGCCCTTTAATCTCATGAGTGCTTGTTTTCTGGAGTAGGCATGTGTGTTACAGCTCTTACTTTCTCGATCTAGATTGAGACCACCTGTAGAGAGCATATGGCCATGTACTGGATTTGTGATGATCTGATCTTGCACTTGTTTTTGTTGAGTTTCAGGTTCCACTGTCTTTCCCTTTTCAGCACTTGGATGAGTCTGCCCTCATGTTTCCTTGACCGTTTCACCCCAGACTAAGATATCCTTCGTAATGTTGACGACACCTTCCAGGCCTTTAATAGTCTGCAATTGATCTTTGAAATACCTCTGAAGCTGAGGACACTCCAAAGGAATCTATCTTCCAATGGGTATGTTCAATGTGCAGAGCTTGGAGCTTTCATCATGACATTTGATTTTCCAAAATCCTCACCACTGTGACCATGCTGCTTACCCAGTCGTTGGGTTCATGCTGTTTAGTGATTTACACCCCTTCATTTTGTGTAGCTCATCAATGATTGTTGTCTTTCAGGGCAATCGGGACTTTTCTTGGTGGATGAATCACTGGTGAGACCATGGGATCTACTTGAATGTGGTGATGTCCTGGTAGGAATCCAAGAACAGTGAACAGATCACTGTCTTTCAGAATGTCATTTTACTTTGTGATTCCATGCACTCTTTTAACCACACCTAACATCTCCCATGTCTCACGTCCTAGTATTGCTGGTACATCACCGTCAACAATGTAAAATTCAATTTAACATTTTTGGCGTTTGTGTTCACAGGTGAGTGGTAGCTTTCCCATCGGTGACATGCAGTGGCCAGAATGTGTGAGTACTTTGCTGAATTCTGCAGTTTCTGGTTCCTGAATTCCTCCCATACGCTTTCAACTGGATCCTGAGCTCTCGTGAACAAATGGTGAACATCGGGTAGGTTCTTTCTTGACTCTCAGTAGTCCCTGTGCCTATTTTTCAGCACATTTCTTGTTTGTTTCTTTCTCTCTGAATTGTAACATGTTGTAGACCTTCACTGCATCTTCCCCAGCGACGTGCGGAAAGGTGGCGCATTGTACACCTCAACAATCCCCCTCTCGGTAAGAAACAGGTAAAACCTTTGCACCTAAAAATCCAGTTTTTGACTAGATTGCCTTGCAAGCACAGTGCTGAAGGTGGCTGCAGCTGTGCCACTTGCTTGTGTTCTGCTTGAATCGTGTTGGGCTGCTGTGTCCTGCTTGTTTTGTATGAAAATGATGATGCTGTGTTCTGTATAATTAGTTTTGCTGCTTTGTTGTGCTTGAGCTGTGTTACAGTGCTGTTCATATTCATACATAAACCTAAACCTTTTCTTCATTATTTTTATTTTTTCCTTCATTTCTTTTTTTCCCCCCCATGTGCTGAGCTGCCCCCTGCTGTGTGCTGGTGCAGGTGCATTTGTGTTTGGCTGCTCTTTCCTACCCTGTCCTGCTGTAACATCTCCCATGTCTCACGTCCTAGTATTGCTGGTACATCACCATCAACAATATGTGAAATTCAATTTAGCATTTTTGGCTTTTGTGTTCACAGGTGAGTGGGAGCTTTCCCAGCAGTGACATGCAGTGGCCAGAATATGTGAGTACTTTGCTGAAACCTGCAGGTTCTGGTCCCTGAATTCCTCCCGTACACCTCAGTGCTTTCAGCTGGATCCTGAGCTCTCGTGAACAAATGGTGAACATCGGGTAGGTTCTTTCTTGACTCTCAGTAGTCCCTGTGCCTATTTTTCAGCACATTTCTTGTTTGTTTCTTTCTCTCTGAATTGTAACATGTTGTAGACCTTCGCGGCATCTTCCCCAGCGACGTGCGGAAAGGTGGCGCATTGGACTTTCAGACTCATCAACAATCCCACTCTCTGTAAGAAACAGGTAAAGCTTTTGCACCCACGGTCTCCAGTTTTTTTTGCAAGATTGCCTTGCAAGCACAGTGCTAAAGGTGGCTGCAGCTGTGCCACTTGCTTGTGTTCTGCTTGAACCGTGTTGGGCTGCTGTGTCCTGCTTGAATCGTGTTGGGCTGCTGTGTCCTGCTTGAACGATATTTCATTGCTGTGCCGCTTTTTTGTCCTGCTTGATTGGTATTTCGCTACTTTGTCTTGCTTGTGTTTTTCATCAGAATTGTTACGCTGCTGTGTTCTGCTTTTACGATGTTGGGCTGCTTGTGTCCTGCATCAAAATGGTTACACTGCTGTGTTCTAAATAAATTGTTTTGCTGCTTTGTTGTGCTTGAGCTGTGTTACAGTGCTGTTCATATTCATACATAAACCTAAACCTCATCTTCCCCAGCGATGTGCAGAAAGGTGGCGCATTGTACTCAACAATTCCACTGACGAGATTGTGCTTGCAAGGCAGTGATAAAGGTGGCTGCAGCTGTGCCACTTGCTTGTGTTCTGCCTAAAAATTGTTACGCTGCTGTGTCCTGTTTAATTATGCTATTTCCTGCTTGAACAGTGTCACTTAACCTTGTTCTGTATAATAATTTTGCTGCGGTGTCCTGCATCAAAATTGTTACTCTGCTGTCTTCTGCTTGAACGATATTTCGCTGCCATGCCACTTGCTTGTGTTCCGCTTGAATCATATTGGGCTGCTGTGTCCTGCTTAAACGATATTTCACTGCTGTGTCCTGCTTTAACCATGTTACGCTGCTATTTCCTGTGTCCCTTAACCTTGTTCTGTATAATAATTTTGCTGCTGTGTTCTGCTTGAACGATGTTGGGCTGCTGTCCTGCTTGTGATTTTCATCAACATTAATGCTGCTGTGTTCTGCTTGAACAATATTTCGCTAATGTGTTGTGCTTGAACCATGTTGGGCCGCTGTGTCTTGCTTGAACCATGTTGGGCCGCTGTGTCTTGCTTGAATGGTGCTGGGCTGCTGTGTCCTGCTTGTTTTGCATGAAAATGATGCTGCTGTGTTCTGTATAATTAGTTTTGCTGCTTTGTTGTGCTTGAGCAGTGTTACGGTGCTGTTCATATTCATACATAAACCTAAACCTTTTTTTCATTATTTTTGTTTCCTTCATTTCTTCTTTTCCCCATGTGCTGAGCTGCCCCCTGCTGTCTGCTGGTGCGAGTGCATTTGTGTTTGGCTGCTCTTTCCTAACCTGTCCTGCTGTAACCCTTCTAAAAAGTCTGTGATTTCTCCACCCCCCTGCCCCAATTTCCTGAGATGACTTTGTTTTCAGGTTGGACACTGGTGCTGAATGCAATGTTCTTGTTGTTTATTTCCAAATTTTCAGTCCAGTTATTCGTTTCACTTTTGTTGTGACCGTGTTGATGTTTGTCTAATATTCTGTTTTTCTGATTTTAACTGTTCCCGGGAAGAAATCTTCCTGCTCTGTCTTTTGATGTCCTTTTCTTTGCACAGCAGTTATTCATGGCCTTGATCAATGTCTGATCTGTTTCTCTCAGCAACCTTGCCCACAATAGGTCTTCCCCAATACCACAAACAGTCCTGTCTCTGATTAATGAGTCATGCAACTCACTGAATTCATGGTCTTTTGCCTTTTTCAGGTCTGTGGTGTACGCATCAGTGCTTTCAACAGGCCCGAGAAAAGCAGAGGGCTCCTCGAACATCACTGTCGGTTTTTCCCTCTGCTAACCAGTCCCTCAGTGTAAAGTATGGACTAAGGACGACTCAGTGGTACTCTTTATTGTGTTTGGTTGACATGATTGATTGTTACCTGCGGATGCCTCTTTGGTACATAACATGGTTGACGTCCCCACACAATTTATTTTTTTCTTAATTTTTTTTCTTTCATATATAAGAATGAAAATAGCTTGACATTGCAGAATAACCTAAACAAATCTAAGCTGCAGTAAATGACAGTAACTTTAAATTCAGTCAGCAGATGGACAGGAGCTTGAACCGTGTCCTCTGAATGTGTGTGTGAATATTGTAAATGTGTACTGTATGTGTGTTCCAGATTCAGTCCTTGTATCTTGCTGGTGTTTTCTTGTCTTCCTGACCTTGTGAAGAATGCCTCTCTCGGATGTGTCTCAGGTAAGTCTGATTGTTTTGCTGTACCAGTTTCTGCAGGTGGACCAGATTCACTGACCTGCGGCTCTACACCGGAATCTGCAACAACATTGGGAGAAGCTGATGGGAACTGTTTTTCAGTCGTCCTGAGGAGGTATTTTCTGTTTCTATAGGTTCTTCCATCTTTAAACCACACCTAACGTCTCACATGTCTCACGTCCTGGTATTGCTGGTACATCACTGTCAACAATGTGAAATTCAATCTTGCATTTTTGGCTTTTGTGTTCACAGGTGAATGGTAGCTTTCCCAGCGGTGACATGCAGTGGCCAGAATATTTAAGTACTTTGCTGAACCCAGCAGTTTCTGGTCCCCAAATTCCTCCCGTACGCCTGAGCTCTCGTGAAGAACAAATGGTGAACATCGGGTAGGTTCTTTCTTGAATCTCAGTAATCCCTGAACGTTTTTCAGCACATTTCTTGTTTCAGTTTGTTTCTCTCTGAATTGTAACATGTTGTAGACTTTCACTGCATCTTCCCCAGCGACGTGCGGAAAGGTGGCGCATTTTACTCCTCAACAATCCCACTCTCGGATTTTTAGGTGCAAAAGTTTTATCTGTTTCTTACCAATTTTTGACAAGATTGCCTTGCAAGCACAGTGCTGAAGGTGGCTGCAGCTGTTCTGCTTGAACAGTGTTGGGCTGCTGTGTACTGCTTGTGTTTTGCATGACCGTTCTGCTTGAACAGTGTCACTTAACCTTGTTCTGTATATTAATTGTGCTGCTTTGTTCTGCTTGAACGGTGTTTGGCTGCTGTCCTGCTTGTGTCCTGCATGAGAATTATGCTGCTGTGTCCTGCTTTAACGGTGCTGGGCTGCTGTCCTGCTTGTGTTTTGCATGAAAATGGTTCCGCTTCTGTGTTCTGTTTATTTATGCTGCTGTGTCCTGCTTGAACCATGTTGGGCTGCTGTGTCCTGCTTGTTTTGCATGAAAATTATGGTGCTGTGTTTTATATAATTAGTTTTGCTGCTTTGTTGTGCTTGAGCGGGGTTACAATACTGTTCATATTCATACCTAAACCTTTTCATTATTATTATTATTATTATTATTATTATTATTATTATCCTTCATTTCTTCTCTTCCCCCATGTGCTGAGCTGCCCCCTGCTGGTGCGAGTGCATTTGTGTTTGGCTGCTCTTTCCTACCCTGTCCTGCTGTAACCCTTCTAAAAAAAGTCTGTGATTTCCCCCCCCCCCCAATTTCCTGAGATAACCTTGCATTCAGCACCAGTGTCCAACTTGAAAACAATGTTCTTGTTGTTTATTTCAAGATTTTTAGTCCAGTTATTCTATTCACTTTTGTTGTGACAGTGTTGATGTTTGTCTAATATTCTGTTTTTCTGATTTCAACTGTTCCAATAAAGAAATCTTCATGCTCTGTCTTTTGATGTCCTTTTATTTGCACAGCAGATATTCATGAGGGACACATAAATGTCCTTTGTCAATGTCAGGATAAGTGTCTCGGGTAAGTCTGATTGTTTTGCAGTACCAGTTTCTGCAGGTGGACCAGATTCACTGACCTGCAGCTCGACACCGGAATCTGCAAAAACATTGGGTGATGCTGATGGAAACTCTTTCAGTCGTCCTGAGGGGGTGTTTTCTGTTTCTCCTATAGGTTCTTCCATCATGTCTCACGTTCTAGTATTGCTGGTTCATCACTGTCAACAATGTGAAATTCAATCTTGCATTTTTGATTTGAGTTTTGTTTCAAATCTGATTTGTAGATCTGTGCTGTGATGACATTGTCTTCAAGTTGGGCACTGGTGCTGAATGCAAAGTTCTTGATGTTTTATTTTCAGTCCAGTTATTCTTTTCACTTTTGTTGTGACAGTGTTGATGTTTGTCTAATATTCTGTTTGTTTTTTCTGATTTCAACTGTTCCAGTGAAGAAATCTTCCTGCTCTGCCTTTTTGTTCAACTGTATTATTTTTTTTTTTTTCCTCATTCTGCTCTGATTGTTTTGTTATACACATTTTTGGTAAAGTGATTTTGCTGTTACAGGATTTGCACACTTGTCCATAAGCAGGATATTGTTTCTGTTTCTGTTAATAACCACATCTGGAGAAGGACAGGAACTTGAACTGTGTTCTGTGAATGTGTGTTCTGTTTTCTGTTTCTTCTATAGGTTCTTCCATCTGGCGTCTGGACTGTGAAGAATCGTGGCTGATCATGATAGCAGGTTGCCCTCTCTGAATTCTCACCTTGTCCCATATGTATATGCTTGGTGGGCTCTTTGTCTGTCTATCTTTGTTTTGTCTTCACTGCAGCTTGTCTTGAATCTGTATTTGGCTTTTCTTCTTTGAATGTCCAGTATGTTTGGATTTTTCTCATTGGGCCATCCTTCCATGGTCCTTGTGTGTAGTAGCTGCATCTCTGGATCATTTGCTGTTGCCTTTCAGAATGTAATTTAGCCACTGGCTTTCCCTCCTGGAGAACTGCTGCTCTGAAGCCTTCTGAGCTCTCATCTACAGATGGTGTACCAGGTATTTTTTTACCTCATAGAGCTTTAGTGTGGGAGCATTTATCAGCAGAGATTTCAGTTTTTTTATAGCTTTGTGCTCGACTTGCCACGGAGTGCCAAGGAGTTTCATGCTCGAGCATTTTTTTGAGAGGTGCGCCGACTTCATACAGGTTGGGAATAAACTTGGAAAGGTACTGAATCATGCCCATTAATCTCATGAGTGCCTGCTTGTTTTCTGGTGTAGGCATGTGTGTTACAGCTCTCACTTTATCTCTATCTAGATTGAGACCTTCTGTAGAGAGCATATGGCCATGTAGTGGATTTGTGATGATCTGATCTTGCATTTGTTTTTGTTGAGTTTCAGGTTCCACTGTCTTTCCCTTTTCAGCACTTGGATGAGTCTGCCGTCATGTTTCCTTGACCGTTTCACCCCAGACTAAGATCTCATTCGTAATGTTGACGACACCTTCCAGGCCTTTAATAGTCTGCAATTGACCTTTGGAATACCTCTGAAGCTGAGGATACCCCAAAAGAAGGTCAAAGGAATCTGTATCTTTCAATGGGTATGTTCAATGTGCAGAGCTTGGAACTTTCATGACGTTTGATTTTCCAAAATCCTCACCACTGTGACCATGCTGCTTACCCAGTCGTTCGGTTCATGCTGTTTGGTGATTTTACACCCCTTCATTTTGTGTAGCTCATCAATGATTGTTGTCTTTCAGGGCAATCAGGACTTTTCTTGCTGGATGAATCACTGGTGAGACCATGGGATCTACTTGAATGTGGTGATGTCCTGGTAGGAATCCAAGAACAGTGAACAGATCAATGTCTTTCAGAATGTCATTTTACTTTGTGATTCCATGCACTCTTTTAACCACACCTAACATCTCCCATGTCTCACGTCCTAGTATTGCTGGTACATCACCGTCAACAATATGTGAAATTCAATTTAACATTTTTGGATTTGTGTTCACAGGTGAGTGGTAGCTTTCCCAATGGTGACATGCGGTGGCCAGAATATGTGAGTACTCTGCTGAATTCTTCAGTTTCTGGTCCCTGAATTCCTCCCGTACACTTTCAGCTGGATCCTGAGCTCTCATGAAGAATCAAATGGTGAACATCGGGTAGGTTCTTTCTTGACTCTCAGTAATCCCTGAACTTCTTTTTCAGCACATTTCTTGTTTCAGTTTCTTTCTCTCTGAATTGTAACATATTGTAGACCTGCACTGCATCTTCCCCAGTGGCGCATTGGACTTTTTCAGACTCCTCAACAATCCCACTTTTGGTAAGAAACGGGTAAAACTTTTGCACCCACAGTCTCCAGTTTTTTACAAGATTGCCTTGCAAGCACAATGCTAAAGGTGGCTACAGCTGTGCCACTTGCTTGTGATCTGCTTGAACCGTGTTTGGCTGCTGTGTCCTGCTTGTGTTCTGCCTGAAAATTGTTACACTGCTGTGTCCTGCTTGATGGGTGTTGGGCTGCTGTGTCCTGCTTGAACGGTGTCACTTAACCTTGTTCTGTATAATAATTGTGCTGCTGTGTCCTGCTTGTGTTCTGCCTGAAAATGTTACGCTGTTGTGTCCTGCTTGATTTGTATTTCGCTGCTGTATTCTGCTTGTGTCCTGCAAAATTATGCTGCTGTCTTGCTTGAACGATATTTTGCCGCTGTGCCACTTTTTTGTGTCCTGCTTGAGCAGTGTTGGGCTGCTTTGTCCTGCTTGTGTTTTTCATCAAAATTGTTACGCTGCTGTGTTCTGCCTGACCGATGTCCATTAACTGTGTCCTGCTTGTGTTTTGCATGAAAATGGTGGTCATGCTGCTGTGTTCTGTATAAATTGTTTTGCTGCTTTGTTGTGCTTGAGCAGTGTTACGGTGCTGTTCATATTCATATATAAACCTAAACCTTTTCCTCATTATTTTTATTTTGTTTTTTATTTTTTTGTAAGAAACTGGTAAAATCAATTTTCGACGAGATTGCCTTGCCAACACTGTGCTAAAGGTGCCTGCTGCTGTGCCACTTGTTTGTGTTCTGCTTGGACCGTGTTGGGCTGCTGTGTCCTGCTTGTGTTCTGCATCAAACTTGTTACGCTGCTGTGTTCTGCTTGAACAGTGTCACTTGTTCTATATAATAATTTCGCTGCTGTCCTGCTTGTGTTTTTCATCAACATTATGCTGCTGTGTTCTGCTTGAACAATATTTCGCTAATGTGTTGTGCTTGAACCATGTTGGGCTGCTGTGTCTTGCTTAAACGGTGCTGGGCTGCTGTGTCCTGCTTGTGTTTTGCATGAAAATGGTTACGCTTCTGTGTTCTGCTTGAACAATATTTCGCTAATGTGTTGTGCTTGAACCGTGTTGGGCTGCTGAGTCCTGCCTGTTTTACATGAAACTTATGCTGCTGTGTCCTGTATAAATTGTTTTGCTGCTTTGTTGTGCTTGAGCGGTGTTACAATGCTGTTCATATTCATACATAAACCTAAACCTTTTCTTCATTATTTCTTCTTTTCTCCATGTGCTGAGCTGCCCCCTGCTGTCTGCTGGTGTGAGTGCATTTGTGTTTGGCTGCTCTTTCCTACCCTGTCCTGCTGTAACTCTTCAAAAAAGTCTGTTCATTTTTAGCTAGTTTGGATTTGCTCTTGTGTTCAAACCCAACTGTTTGTTTTGTTTCTGTCGTTCTGTTTTGTATTTCATTGAGCACTTTTTTTCACTTCACTTGATGTCCCTTCATTTGCACAGCAGATATTCATGGCCTTTGTCTATGTCTGATCTGTTTCTCTCAGCAACCTTGCCCACAATAGGTCTTCCCCAATACCACAAGCACTCCTGTCTCTGATTAACGAGTCATGCAACTCACTGAATTCATGGTCTTTTGCCGCCTTCAGGTCAGTGGTGTACGCATCAGTGCTTTCAACAGGCCAGAGAAAAGCTGAGGGCTCCTCGAACATCACTGCTAACCAGTCCCTCAGTGTAAAGTATGGACTAATGTGAAATTCACTCTTACATTTTTGAGTTTTGTTTCAAATCTGGTTTGTAGATCTGTGCTGTGATATTGTCTTCAAGTTGGGCACTGGTGCTGAATGCAAAGTTCTTGTTTTATTTTCAGTCCAGTTTTTCTATTCACTTTTTTTTTGTTGTGACAGTGTTGATGTTTGTCTAATATTCTGTTTTTCTGATTTCAATTGTTCCAAAGAAGAAACCTTGCTGCTCTGCCTTTTTGTTCAACTGAATTTTTTTTTTTTCCCCCTCATTCTACTTGGATTTCTTGTTGGTCACATTATTGATAAAGTGATTTTTGCTGTTACAGGATTTGCACACTCGTCCATTGGCAGGACATTGTTTCTGTTTCTGTTCATAACCACATCTGGAGAAGGACAGGAACTTGAACTGTGTTCTGTGAATGTGTGTTCTGTTTTCTGTTTCTTCTATAGGTTCTTCCATCTGGCGTCTGGACTGTGAAGAATCATGGCTGATCATAATAGCAGGTTGCCCTCACTGAATTCTCACCTTGTCCCACATGTATATGCTTGGTGGGCTCTTTGTCTGTCTGTCATAATAGCTGTTCTGCTGGAGTTGTCTTCTCTGCAGCTTGTCTTGAATCTGTATTTTGCTTTTTGATTCCACCCCTCCCATCCTAACCCTTTGTGGGTTTTTTTTCTCTCGTTTCCATGTGTTGAGATGCCCAGTTTCAACTGTTCCATCGGCAGACCTGGCTCTCTTCACCACTCTCCTGACCGATGTCCGGTTCTGGGGCCTCTAATGGAGTCATCCTCCCCTCACTGCATGGCTGTGCTTGTGACAGTGTACCTGCATGGACTTCATTTCACTCATGTTTTCATCTTTTTATGGCTTGACGGCACATTGGCCAGATTCCCTTAATTCCATGTTTTATTCCTGTTCTGCTTTTCATTGTGCTATCCGGTGTCGACCAGAGGAGGATGGGTTCCCTTTTTGAGTCTTGGTTTCTCTCAAGGTTTCTTCCTCTTGATCTGAGGGAGTTTTTCCTTGCCACTGTTGCCACTGGCTTGCTCAGAAGAGGCTTGGACCCGGATCTCTGTAACGCTGCTGTGTGACCACATTTGTTGTGAAAGCGCTGTATAAATAAAATTCATTTGAATTGAATCCTGTATTCTGTGTGAGTTATTCTCCTCTATGCTGGTTGTGTAGTGTTATGCTACCATATTCTGGTTGAAAGAGTACTGGTACTGTATTCTATATCAAAATGATTCTAATGTTTTCTGAATGAAAGCGTTCTGCTACTCTGTTGTGAATGAACAGTTTCAGGCTACTGTGTTCTGTAAGACATCGTTACGCTACTCTATTCTGGTAGAACAGTGTTCTGTTACTGTGGTCTGTAGGAAAGTTCTGCTACTTCTCATACAGAATTCAGTAGCATAGCTCTGAATACGGGATACAACAGCACTGCGCTTCACATTCAACACAGAGCTTGTAGCGCCCCCTATGGATTCTATAAGAGGATTATTGTAGCCCATTTTTCAGATAACATGATTCACCTCCCTGAAATGTAATCCTAAAAATACTGTAAATATCAGAAATCAAACATTTCATACCCCACTGTATCTAGCTTAAAGTACCTGAAACAGAATTTCACACAGTTGAAAATAAAATGTTCATTTTCCCCACGTCCTCTAGTTTTGTATTTTTTTTTGGTTTTTTTTGGTTTTTTTTAGCTCTGGTTTTGACCCTCGCCTGTTTACTGGTTAAGAAAAACATGTTCACCTTGTGTGCTTTAGAAAGGACTGTACATCTGTTGAACAAAGACTTGAATGTTAGTCAAGGTCATTTTCCATCGTTTCCAGGTAAAAACCCTGGAATACGGAGGAGGTTTGTCAGTTACGTTTTGTTGGTTTAAAAAACAACACTTGACCTTCAAAGCAAAAACGATGTGTCTGTTTTGTTGTCTTTTAAAATGAAACGCGTCCAAATTCTCACACTTGCTATATTTCTATTTAATTTAAGGCCATATTTCAGTTTATATTCCGCTCATTGCGCTCGGGTCTACAGCGGGAGCGGGGAACTGGCGCGTATTGAAGCGTGGTTGTGAAATGCTGTTTCCATGCGCTTCTGCTTTGGAAGATCGAGACGTTATTCGACACAGAGCGTCGAGCGACCGTCCCTACTTTATAGTCTTTAATATCAGCTCTGTCTTCCTTATCTGAGCCAGTTGTTGTGATGCTTGTGCTCTCTGCTCCCTGTGTTACTGTACAGTACTCTGTCTCACTGACCGTTGTTTGCGTTTGTGTCGCAGGAACATGGCAACCGCGGAGGGACGAGCTCTCCAGACGCGTTGCAGGGAGGTCATCAAGCTTGACCCACAGATCCAGCTGCTGTTGTAAAGGCACTCAAGTCCATGGATGGAGACATCATCAGGGCTTCCAGCTCTTCAGTGTTCATATATTAGAAACCTCACCCAGGTACTTCCATTTCATGTAGTTATTGTTACACATTAGTTTATTAGATTGTGTTTACCCTCGTTTACTTTGTAAACATTCTGGAAATAAAGTAAAATTATTAATGAACAATGATGTTGTAACAACTGTTTCTGAAATACATCAATCAGGGTGACTCATGAGTTGATGAAAGACAAGATGAAAATGATCAATTTTATTAAACAGTTGTATGAATTTCCTGTTTACAGAGAAATAAGGGCTTAAGGGTTAAATACACACAAAAAGTATCAAAATGGTTATCATTGTTTAAAATGATGGATAAACATGATTTAGAGTATTAATAAGTGGAAAATTTAGTAGAGCTAATTGCTGTACATGGTATATAATAAACAATACTAGAAATGCTAAGATTAGTATACAAACTCCAATCAGTGCGACAATCTTATTGTAACAATAATGCACAACAAAAAGTACAGCAACAGATTTGGATAAATATAATACAGAAAAATATATAATAGACTATAAAGTGACCTGAGAGACGTGCAGCTCTTACTCCAGTGTGAATTGTTCTCATTAGTCTGGAACACTGGCACTGTGGAGAGTAATTAATGTTATTACAGGAAAAATGTGGTTATTGTTTTGTGGGCTACTTCTTCAGCACAGTGTGATGTACAGTTGAAACTACAAGTTTACACACACTATATAAAAAAAACATGCATTTTGTTTCACTGTCTGACATGAATTTAGAATAAAATTTACCTGTTTTAGATCAATTAGGATTTTCAAAATTATAGGATTGAGGTCAGGGTTTTTTTTGACGATTGGGTTTTTGATAGAAGAAGCAGAGGGCAGGCAGACAGAGAGAGAAAAGAGGGAGGGGGTAAAACTAAACCAGTGTCTCAGTGTGTCTCAGTTGCTGCCGATCCTGACTTCGACGCCGCCCCGCCAAGAAGACCAGCACCAGCGGGAAACCAGAACCAGCCTGAAGCAGCACCCGAACAAGCGGCAGTGAGGCCACATGTCCCACCCCGTTGGGTCCCTATGCCGATGTGCAACAGGAGCTCGAGGAGCTGGCTGCTGGACAAAGGGAGGCCAGATCACGCACATCGCCAGCAGCCTCCCATACCAGAAACCGTGATCCAGAAAGAGAACCTAACTTCAGCACACCCTTCAAGGGTCCGCCTGACCAAGGGGAAGTCTTCACTGCAGTCCAAGCCCTGAGCGGCTCTTTCTCTATGGTAGAGGTGGCTGGACCAGAGGGTCCCCTCTTAATACAGCGATACTGGACTGAAAAGGACATGATGGAAACTGCCTCTGGCCTGTCTGACCCCCAACACGTAGGAGGACGCAAGTTTGAAAAGAAATTTGAGGACTTTGTCATGCCGCCCGACCTCGAATGAGAGAAAACGCGTTCTGTTCCGAAAATTGGGCTCCAGCTACTGCAAGGTTGATCAAGGCTGGCCGGATAGAGATGTACGCCTGGCTGATCCCACCTACAACCCCGGAGCTAACGTTCAGCCGGACCCCAATGCCCCTTATCTGAACATAAGAGATTTAAGAACTCGATTGGAAGCTGCCTTTGCCCTGCATGTGAACACTGGGAAAATAGCAGCATGTAAGCAGGAAGACTGAGAGACTGCTCAGGTTTATCTGGTCCGCCTGACAAAAGTTCACACGGACTTTAGCAGACCAAAAGCACCTGTGACGAGAGCAAATAATCCAGAAGATGTGATTCCATGGGAAGCACACCTGCACAACAGCTTCCTGATGGGACTGAGATCTGAGCTCTCCAATGCTATCAAGCAGCATTGCGTGGGGTATGCCAGACAGCCCCTCACCTCCATAGAGGATCATGCCAAGCATCATGGAAACCTCCTTAACACCCAAGCAAAGACGAAAGAGAAAAAGCAGACAGACACGTTGGATCAAGCCATGTTATCGATGGTACAGCAAGTTGCAGCCCTCCCCACTAACGCTCCACGTTTCTCTCTCTGTCTGCCTGCTGAGGGGTCGAGGATTTGCAGGCAATGGGCCAGCTTTCCAGCCAAACCAACCAAATGTGGATCAGGGTGAATCATGGGTGAATCGATGCTACAGTTGTGGCAAGCAAGGACATTTTGCCAGGGATTGTTCCGAGCAGTATGTCCAGGAGGAGGGAAAACCAGCAGCAGCGCATCAGGAGCAGTGAGGGCGGCGGAGGGGCAGGACGGTGGAACGGGATCCACTGACACAGCAAAAAGGGAAGTGCCTTCTTCTCCCTATCTTTCATTAGTGCAACAGCTTACAACATGCCCACTAAGTATGCAAACATTTACTTTGATTGTAGAAGGAAGGAGTTTTAAATTTTTGGTAGATAGCGGGGCGGGCCACTCAGTGATTAGGACTAATGAGCTTCATTGTGACACGCAAAAGGGAAAATCTCAAGCATTAATAGAGGTAGGGGGAGAAGTGGTCAGAGAAAAGGTGTCTGTGCCCCTCCAATGTTCTTTAGATGGGGGAACTTTTTCGCATTGTTTCCTGATGTCTTCTGTTTGTCCTGTAAATTTACTGGCCAGAGATTTGATGTGTAAACTAGGGTGTATCCTAATCAGCTCCCCTGAGGGAGTAGCTGTGGATTTTTCAGAACAACCATGCATGGTACAGGTAGCGTCAGGGGTTCCAGGGTATGCTTACATGTGGCGCAGTGTTGATGAGCAGGGGGAGATTATCAGAGGCAGAGAGGGTGGTGTCTAATCCTTTGCAGTGGAAAAAGAGTGATTTACATTGCACTTTACACATAAGCCAAGGCCCTGATCATGATTATGAAAAACATTTTTTTCACATCAGGAACAGAGCCTTTGTCAACAACAGCACTGATATGGAATGATAAGATGGCAGCTGCCCTAGTCTCACCAACAAAACAGCAGGATGCGTTGTTCACAGTCGAAAACTCCTACCCCCACATCTCCCTGGCCAGATTTAAACACACCCTCCCGTGGCAAGATATCGGGCCATGGGCCTTGAGGGTGGCCAGGGCTAATGATTGAGCCAATACCGAGCGCCCCAATGTGCAGTATAGCGCTTCCACAAAGACGTGGAAGTGCCCCTTTCAGTACAGGCTGAGAGCAGAGCGAACAGTGGAGCTGTTTGGCTCACCTCCACTGATTCAGGCTGCCACACTCCCAGAAGAGGAGGAACTGGAGCTTGCTTCACTTCCCTCTCAGCTGTGGGCTTCTAGTGAGCATGATATGGGATTGATTAAAGACTGTGAACCAGTATCCATTACACCAAAATCCACATATATGCCCAGACAAGCTCAGTACCCCTTGAAACCTGAAGCAGTTGACTGTATTAGACCTGTGTTTCAAGCTTTGCTAGAGGCAGGGGTCATAGTGCCATACTCCAGCTTCACCAGTTAGGACACCAATTTTACCAGTCAAGAAACCGGCTGGAATGTGGAGGTTTGTTCAGGACCTGCAGGCAGTAAATGCTGCGGTTCAGGCTCGAGCACCTGAAGTACCAAACCCCCATACTATTTTGTCTCAAATTCCTACAGGCCACACTCATTACACAGTGGTAGATTTAGCGAATGCATTCTTCAGTGTACCAATCCATCCAGATAGCAGGTTCTGGTTTCGCCTTCTCCTTTGAGGGAAACGTCTTCGCAGACCATGTGGCCAAATGCACACCTCACGCAGCGCCTGTCGCCGCCGCACAACTTCCTGTAACAGACAAAGAGAAACCCACCCTGCCAGTAATTCAATCTACTGCCACTGCAGCAAAAAAGCTCAGTGGACCAAATCAGGGTGTGTCAAACAAAACAATGTGTGGATACACATTACAACAAAACTTAATGCGGTTAAATGCCTCCCCCTGGTTCTCTGGCAAAGCAGAACCAGGCCACAAAAAAAGAACTGGTCTCGGTGCCTTTGAGATAGTGTTTGGCAGGCCTCCCAGTTCGGGATTAGGTCCACCCCCACTGGATAACCAGTTACCCCTCTCTCACAGTGTTTTGCGTCTCTTTGTACGAGGCGCTTCTGTCTGTGTCTAAGCAGGTGAAAGCAGTGCTGCCGCAACCAGCTGACCAGCCCTTCCATGACCACAGGCCAGGTGATTGGGTGCTGATACGGGACCTCTGCAGCCAAGATGGCCATCAAAGAGACACTGTATATCCTAACTGCTAAACATGATTCTGATGACTCTGAAATTTAAAATGAAATTTAATTTAGACACCATGGGAAGAATGTCTTTTGGCAATATGTGAATTTGGAACTATGAGAATAGAGTCAAAAACGACCTCTAAGTTTCTCACTGTTTTACCAGGTATAACTAAGTGAGCATCTGTGTTTACCACAGTATTATCATTTATATCTTTATCTATATTAGGACCATGTAGAAGGACCTCTGTTTTATCAGAATTAAGTAAAAGAAAATTGAGTCATCCAGTTTTTAGTTTCTTTAATACAGTCTGTTATTCGGCTGAGACACAGGTCCTCGTTAGGTTTAGCTGATATGTAAATTTGGGTATCATCAGCATAACAGTGAAAGATAATACCGTGTTTAAGGATTCTTTTACACAGCGGTAAAATCTAAAGAGTATTGAACTCATTTAAAGCTATATATTCATCAGGTTTAACCCATGTCTCCACGAGACATAGTGCATTAAGTCGATTGTCAGTAATAATGTCATTTACAATAACTGATTTAGGTGCTAGCAATCTTATATTTTACACTTCTAATTTAATGCAGTAGTTGCTGTTGCTCTGATGGACAGACAGGTTTGTATTAATTCTAATGAGGTTGTTAAAACAGTTTTTCTGGCTTTTTGGATTCTATTGTTGGATTGAATTGTTTATTTAGCACTGTTATGAGGAAAAGACATGGAAATAGTACATGCTGAAATACAAGCAGAAAAATGGCAGGCTGAATTATTAAAATGGTATAGATCACTTACCTGGCTGGTGTGACTGGGTAGAGCCAGGTATACTGAGCATCTCAGTATACTACAGTTCCCTGTGTCCGTTAACCCCTGGACCTACAACCTTTATCTAAGGTGAAATCATTGTTTTCTAGTTCTGGCTGTGGAAGTGGGTAGAATGCTTACGAAGCGGTAAATGACTAAACAGATATTGAACGCCGGCTTCACAGTACTGTGAACTTTAAACAATGAACTTTTTAAAACTAGTAATAGTACAAAGGTCATTGTACATTCAGTGTTAAAATAATGACCTCCTTGGGACATTAAGGTGTATGATGTTCCTGGGACTATATAATATACTAATAATGTGATCACACAGCTTAACTGCTAATGCTATTATTAAACACACTGTACTACTGTACTTTCTACAAAGCTCATTGTCAAATCACTTCTTCAAATAAATCATGAGTCAAAATTGGTGTATGATGTCCCTATGTTAAGACTGAATGATGTTCCTGGGACTATATAATGTGCTAATACTGTGGTCAGTCTTTTCGAGGGAGCGAACGTTGGCTGCAACAGGCTAGGTAGTGGTGGGCACGCAGCCCTAGCCTTTAGCCTAGCATGTAGCCCACCTCTCTTGCCCCGTTTCCGCCTTGGACACTCTGTCCATCCGCTGTGTTGTCTTCCTGAGGCCGGTGCTGCTGTACCTTGCTGGCTGGTTTCGGCGGTGTCCTAGTGCAAAAGAAAATGGAAATCAGAAAGGCTTAAGGTAAGTTCATGATGAACTTTACCAAACTCCAGGAGCGCCTCTCAACTGTAACTAGCGTTCCGGAGGAGAACTGTACGTGTAAAATAAAAGTTAAAATCAATAATAAATAGCGTCAGTTGCCAGAGGAACACACAAAGACGTCTGCCATGGTGGGAATCATCTTGGAGTTGAGGATGCAGTGCTTTGTGGGAACAGTGGTTTCTATGCAGGTGCTGATGTAGCTGGTTACTCCAGAGGCATAGTCTTCTAAGTCAGCAGTACAGCAGCAGTTCTGAACACATCCCAGTTTGCACTGTCAAAGTAGTCCTGAAGCACCAGGTCAGTTTCTTCATTCCACACAAGCTCACGTGATAATGATATTGGGGGAGGACAGTCCTCAGGTTGCTGTGGTTAAAACTGCAGACGACAATGAACAGCACGTCCGGATGTGCGGTATCTTGTTTGCTGATTGCGTCATGCAGCAGCCCCAGCACCGCCGCTGAGTTCGCACGTGACTGAATGTAAACAGCCAGGATAAACACAGCGCTTCTTTGTGTCTGAATACGACCTGTTGTTTACAAAGACGCAGACGCTGCCGCCCCCTGTTCTTCCCGGGTGTTGCCATGTGGTCTTTGGGGTGGACGGAGTGCGTTTATGCCCTCCCACAGGCCACAGATTGGAGCTAGGTGCTTGGGAATTTGATCATTATCAGATGTTTGTAAGACCTCCTGCATCTTTGATTTGCAAAACTTCATGGCTCATCCTTCTTGGCAATGTTGAGGGTATGTTTGTTTGTGTAGGAGTGAATGTAAGTGTCAAAGAGAAACAAAGAAGAAGAGACAGAAAGATGTTTAATATACACTGAGCCTTAAGCTGATGTTTAGAGATATATCTGTGAAGATTTTGCCGCTGTGATTTGGCATAGCCTGATGAGTATGATCCTGCAGCGAGAAAAGAGTATATACTCTTCCATTTCTTCTCCAAAGCTGTCGGGAAAAATAAAAGGAAAAATATGTCAATTTAAGCACACATTAAAAATAAAATAATCTATAAGCTGTGAAAAGACAAGAAAAAATACATTCACTGGCCTGACGGTGGCGCTGCAGCAAAGCATTAAATGTTTTTATTCAATAACGTCTGACCTGTAAGTCCTACACTCAAAATGATTTGTGGCTGATTCCTTGATGCCTTCCTACTTCTGCTAACTAGTCCAAGATTTTCTTTTTACCACTCCTCACATATTTGGTATTAAAATACTTGCAATGGTCTTAATAACTAATAATTATTCAAAAAAGTAAGCCTGGAACTTTTGAACGCTTGAGCCTATTTAAACAAAATCTGTTCAGCACATGATTTTAAGTTGTCATGTCAAGTTTAGTTTCAGATCCAATACGATACATAAACTTATTAATAAATACACAATATCTGTCCAATACTATTAAATAAATAAACTGTATGCCTCAACTTGTGGGAGAAATTAAAGGCATCAGCTAACATCACTAACTTTGTAAAATAAAATATAACAAATTATCACAGATATACATTTATTGAATTGCTATTTATTTTATTACTAAAATAAGAAATGATTGTGCAGGATTGTGGGACAGAATTTGCCTTACAATGATGAAGTATTAATAGGAGACCAGATTTTGTAATTTTCAAAAGATACTAGGCTATTCTAATATGTCTTTATATGAGATATGACTATTAACTAAATGTTATGTAGTTATGTAGATATAATAGATTATACAAAACATATAGATTTGTTATTCATGTATTTAGCAGTGTTGGCTCAGGACTTTTATTCTGAAATGTGAAGTCCAGTGAGACCAAAGGGAAGCAAGCATTGCTAATATCGGGACCAATATCCAATCCTAATATCTGATGGGTGCACTAGTCTCATCGGGCCTGTTGTGCTGGTTCTTTAGGTCTCATTGGGCCTGTTGTGCTGGTTCTTTAGGTCTCATTGGGCCTGTTGTGCTGGTTCTTTAGGTCTCATTGGGCCTGTTGTGGTTGTGGCAAATCTTACAACTTAGGCCTACTTAAAGCCATAGCTGACACCCATATGACTCCAGTGTTGAGACAAATTGCATGTTTTTTTCATGGTAATTCCTACTCCATCCACTATGTGGCAGTATATTGGAAATAGGCCAGGTTACAAGCCAAAAGGAGAGGATCATTCAGTAGCAAAGAGGTTTAGCTGAGTCTCACTTCAGGCCTCATTGTAATAAAGACTGAATGAAGGAACTTTGGTTCAAATACTCATTGTAAGTTTGCAATCCTTTAATTCTTTATATATTCTCTCAAGGTTTGTGTATGTTTAATGCATGAGGTCGGGTGCTGTTGTGCTTTTGCAGAAAGCTTCTCTTTTTTCTTGTTGTTTGTTTGTTTGTTTGTTTCTCTATTTGCACTCCTTACAACTAACTTGCTCTTCATATGGACATTGGGATTAGCCTGTTGTGCTTGTTTTTAGGGTCTCATTGGGCCTGTTTTCATGTTCCTAAATTCTCATTTGTCATGTGCTTATGGTCTCATCGGGCCTGTTGTTCTGGTGCTTTAGTTCTCATTGGGCCTGTTGTGCTGGTTTTTTAGGTCTCATCGGGCCTGTAGTGCTGGTTCTTTAGGTCTCATTGGGCCTGTTGTGCTGGTTCTTTAGGTCTCATCGGGCCTGTTGTGGTTGTGGCATAAAACAAATCCTACAACTTAGGCCTACTTGAAGCCATAGCATAGTGTTGAGACAAATGGCATGAGTACAGGCCCAAGACTCATTGTAAGTTTGCAATCCTTTAATTCTTTATATATTCTATCAATGTTTGTGTATGTTTAATGCATGAGGTTGGGTGCTGTTGTGCTTTTGCAGAAAGCTTCTCTTTTTTCTTGTTTGTTTGTTTTTGTTTTTCTATTTGCACTCCTTACAACTAACTTGCTCTTCATATGGACATTGGGATAAGCCTGTTGTGCTGGTGCTTTAGGTCTCATTGGGCCTGTTGTGCTGGTGCTTTAGGTCTCATTGGGCCTGTTGTGGTTGTGGCATAAAACAAATCCTACAACTTAGGCCTACTTGAAGCCATACCTGACACCCATTCCCATCTATTCTAAGGGTAGTAGTATATTTCAGCTGCGTCTCTGTACACTACAACTGACTTTGGATTTGTATGCTATCTGGATGTTTCACTGGAAGAATATTACATTACAAATTGTGAAAATCAGCATATTTTATGTATATATTTATTATTGTTATATATTGTTTTTTATTTAAAGTGCTAAAAGTGCTTGCCAAACTTGACTGAGCTATCCAAACTCAAGTGGAAATGTGCTTGTATGTACAAACGAACATTTTTTTTGGCTCATTAGTAAGACAGCCTGATTCACCTTGGTGAAGTTTATATTGCTAGCATTTTCTGAGGAGACCCTGAAAGCTGTTTATCATGAAATTCATGTGTCATACTGTCATGTGTGTCTCTTGTATGATCTTTGTTCTTTGAAATGCAGCTTCTCCTAGTCTTAGAAATATGTGGAAATAGTACCACCAGTGAAAGTGGTGAGATTTGGTATGGGGGGTGAGATTAGGCGCAGCAGTGTTAACTGAGTGTTAACTGTTTACGAGCTCTCATTTTGCTTGTTAATCATTTCTTTGTATTCTTTAATATTAGCTTTGGCTTGTTTCTTAGCCAGTGTCAATCCTTGCGCTATCTACTATGTGTGTTACTTTACATTACTTTGCTTTACTAACCTGTGTTTTTTCTCAAGAAACATGATGGCCGTGGAGAGACACTGTTAGGAAGAAGACAGACGCCAGAATCGAGGGAGCAAGCCGCTCAGCTGACTTTTTGTGCTCCACTGCTGATTGCAGGTTTGACGTCCGGTCCTCTACCACCTAGAAAGGCTTCACCTGTCTGTGCTGCCTGGGATCTGTCTTGCTTTACGGTAACATTGAGAAGGTGCTACTCTAGGGATTATTGTCCCTACCCAGTCCCACAGGTAAGTCAGGTAAGTATTGATTTACTCTATTCAAATAACTTGTTCTGCCATTTCTCTACTTGTATTAAAGTAATATTAGTATCTCTTGCTCATATTTCAAACCCTGCAGTATCGAGATGATGTCTGTGTTTGTAATCATAGATGTCAGAAAATGAGTTATAACAATCTGAGGAACAAAAGGAAACATATGTATCAATTCTTATGAGAACCAGTGATATTAAATTTGGGTTGTACAATCTCTGGCAACTAAAGCAGTCCTTGTCAATTATGTTATTACTGATAACCACCTTAGTTCACTATGTCTAATGAGTTTGTAACCCTGAATGAATCCACTGTCCCAGGTTTTAGATGTTACAGTTACCCACACAGGTCTGATTTTGGTGGTGGTGTAGATGCAATTTATGGTACATTTCTGATGAAAAGCTAGATTTTGTCTGTTCCATCTACAACACTGTTTAGCTGTCTTTCTGTCCCTCTTCAATTTTGTCTGTCCATGTGCAACTCTGAGGCTGGCTGGCTGTCCATCTGACTATGAAACAACAATTCTGGCTAGCTCTCTATCCAAGAGAAACTGAGTTGTGTTCTTTTGTTTGTTTGTTTGTTTGTTTGTTTTGCATATTCAGTTTCTTGATATATAGACTTTCTTTTTTCTCATCCAGGTTTTCAGGAGCCCATGATCCCATCCCTCTATGAAGGTGGATTTGGCCCAGTCATCTGCAAATGTGTGTGGTTGTCTCCATCTGGAACTGTGGCTGGTGTGATTCAGTGTGATTCAGGTGGGTGATCATTCAGTTTCTATACATGTATTGACTGATATATTTTTTTAATCATACAGTTTCCCAGGATCCCATGACTGACTCCCTCTCTGAAGGTGGAAACGACTAACAAAGGTCATTCCATCTGCATCTCCATTTTCAACTATATATAGCTAAATACAGCTATACAGTGTGTGCAGAATTATTAGACCGGTTGTATTTAAGAGGATTCTCTTGAACAACAACTATGTTCTCAATCAACCCAAAAGACTCATAAATATCAAAGCTTAATATTTTTGGAAGTTGGAGTGTTTTTTTTTGTTTGTTTTTAGATTTGGGAGATCTTGGGAGGATATCTGTTTGTGCAGGTAACTATTACTGTGCAGAATTATTAGGCAACTTAATAAAAAAACAAATATATACCCATCTCACTTGTTTTTAACCAGGTAAACCAATATAACAACACACAATTTAGAAATAAACATTTCTGACATTCAAAAACAAAACCAAAAACAAATCAGTGACCAATATAGCCACCTTTCTTTACAATGACACTCAAAAGTCTTCCATCTATAGATACTGTCAGTTGCTTGATCTGTTTACGATCAACATTGCGTGCAGCAGACACCACAGCCTCCCAGACACTTTTCAGAGAGGTGTACTGTTTTCTCTCCCTGTAGATCTCACATTTTATGAGGGACCACAGGTTCTCTATGGGGTTCAGATCAGGATGACTGAAGCCGTGGATGACTCCTGAGGTGCGTGCGCTACTGAGGACCCGCGACTCGGCCTTCAGAGTGGGTGACGAGGCGGCCCTGAGGAAAGCAAGAGCCAAATTGTCACGAGCCATCCGAGAGGCAAAGCACACACCCCCAGAGAATCCACAGCCACTTCAAGGACACGGGTGACACGCGGCGCATGTGGCAGGGCATCCAGGAAATCACAAACTACAGGGCAATGCCACCGTCCTGTGACAGTGATGCCTTCCTCCCCGATGTCCTGAATGACTTTAATGCACGGTTTGAGGCACAGAACAACACGTTGGTGAGAAAGATCACGCCCAAGCCGGACGAGCAGGTGTTGTGCCTGACTGCAGTGGACGTGAGGAAAACTCTGCGCAGAGTCAACCCATGGAAAGCTGCAGGACCAGACAACATCCCCGGCAGAGTGCTCTGAGAGTGTGCAGACCAGTTGACAGATGTTCTCACGGACATCTTCAACGTGTCCTTGCGCAGCTCCACTGTCCCAACGTGCCTCAAGACCACCACCATCGTCCCCGTGCCGAAGAAGACTCTGCAACAGCTTCTTCCCCCAAGCCATCAGACTTCTCAACTCAACTTCTGAACTGATGTCTTTTCTGTTACATGCACATTCTCTCTCTCTCCCCAACCATTTACCCCAGATAAAAGGGGAAGCATTTTTGCACAAAGCATTTGCACTAATAACTTACTACCTCACTGGACTCTATTTATTACACATTGCACAAATTTGCACACTACTGGCAATTATTTATTATTCTCTGTCTGCACTTGTGTTTTGTATGCACTGTCTATGTTGCACCATGGTCCTGGAGGAACGTTGTTTCGTTTCACTGTGCACTCTGTATGTAGTTGAAATTACAATAAAACCCACTTGACTTGACTTGAGGTGAACAAGGGGGCCATGTCATCATTTTTTCTTCTTTTAGACCCTTACTGGCCAGCCATGCTGTGGAGTATTTGGATGCATGTGATGGAGCCATTGTCCTGCATGAAAATCATGTTTTTCTTGAACGACTTCTTTCTGTACCACTGCTTGAAGGTGTCTTCCAGAAACTGACAGTAGGTCTGGGAGTTGAGCTTCACTCCATCCTCAACCCGAAAAGGTCCCACAAGTTCATCTTTGATGATACCAGCCCATGGCCAGATGGATCCAGCCTCGGGCCCATGCATCTGGCCCATCAAGAGTCACTCGCATTTCATCAGTCCATAAAAACTTGAAAATAAATAAATAAAAATCAGTCTTTCAGCCTTCCTTACCTTGGCCATGTCCCCGAGTTTCGCACATCTTGTGCTTTTTGATACTCCAGTAACGTTGCAGCTCTGAAATATGGCAAAACTGGTGGCAAATGGCATCTTGGCAGCTTCACGCTTGATTTCTCAATTCATGGGCAGTTATTTTGCGCCTTTTTTTTTAACACATTTCTTGCGACCCTGTTGGCTATTTGCCATGAAACGCTTGATTGTTCGGTGATCGCGCTTCAAATGTTTGGCAATTTCAAGACTGCTGCATCCCTCTGCAAGACATCTCAATTTTTGACTTTTCAGAGTCTGTCAAATCTCTCTTCTGACCCATTTTGCCAAAGGAAAGGAAGTTGTCTAATAATTAAATACACCTTATATAGGGTGTTGATGTCATTAGACCACACCCCTTCTCAGAGATGCACATCACCTGATTTATTTGATTGGTAGTTGGCTTTCAAGCCTATAGAGCTTGGAGTAGGACAACATGTATAAAAAGGATGATGTGATCAAAATACTCATTTGCTTAATAATTCTGCACACAGTGTATTCTGTCCATCTTCAACTGTGTGAGGCTGACTGTTTGTAAACAGCTTTGATACAGGTAAGTGATCATTCAGTTTCTATACTGTATTGACTTTTTTCTCTTTTTTGTCGTACAGTTTCCCAGGATCCCATTACCGACTCCCTCACTGAAGGTGGTCTAACCAAGGTCTTTACATCTGCATCTCCATTTAAAACTGCTGGCTGGTATTCTATCCATCTTCAACTGTGTGAGGCTGACTGTTCGCAAACAGCTGTGATACAGGTAAGTGATCATTCAGTACATGTACTGACTTTTTTTTCTTTTTTGTCGTACAGTTTCCCAGGATCCCATTTCCGACTCCCTCTCTGAAGGTGGACTATCAAGGGTCTAGGGTCTGACTGTTCGTAAACAGCTGTGATACTGGTAAGTGATCATTCAGTTTCTATACATGTATTGACTTTTTTTTCTTTTTTGTTGTGCAGTTTCCCAGGATCCCGTGACCGACTCCCTCTCTGAAGGTGGAAACGACTAACAAGGATTTTTCCATCTGCATCTCCATCCTCTACTATGACTGGCTGGCTGGTATTCTGTCCATCTTCAATTACGTGAGGCTGACTGTCCGTAAACAGCTGTTATACAGGTAAGTGATCATTCAGTTTCTATACACGTATTGACTTTTTTTTCTTTTTTGTAATGCAGTTTCCCAGGATTCTATTACCGACTCCCTCTCTGAAGGTGGACTATCAAGGGTCTAGGGTCTGACCGTTTGTGAACAGCTTTGATACAGGTAAGTGATTATTCAGGTTCTATACATGTATTGACTTTTTTTTCTTTTTTGTCGTACAGTTTCCCAGGATCCCGTGACCGACTCCATCTCTGAAGGTGGAAACGACTAACAAGGATTTTTCCATCTGCATCTCCATCCTCTACTATGACTGGCTGGCTGGTATTCTGTCCATCTTCAATTACGTGAGGCTGACTGTCCGTAAACAGCTGTTATACAGGTAAGTGATCATTCAGTTTCTATACACGTATTGACTTTTTTTTCTTTTTTGTAATGCAGTTTCCCAGGATTCTATTACCGACTCCCTCTCTGAAGGTGGACTATCAAGGGTCTAGGGTCTGACCGTTTGTGAACAGCTTTGATACAGGTAAGTGATTATTCAGGTTCTATACATGTATTGACTTTTTTTTCTTTTTTGTCGTACAATTTCCCAGGATCCCGTGAAGGTGGAAACGACTAACAAGGATTTCTCCATCTGCATCTCTATTCTCTACTATGACTGGCTGGCAGGTATTCTGTCCATCTTGAACTGTGTGAGTCTGACTGTTCGTAATAGCTTTGATACAGGTAAGTGATCATTCAGTTTCTATACATGTATTGACTTTTTTTTTTCTTTTTTGTCATACAATTTCCCAGGATTCCATTATCAACTCCCTCTATGAAGTTGGACAATCAAGGGTCTAGGGTCTGACTGTTCGTAAACAGCTTTGATACAAGTAAGTGATTATTCCGTTTCTATACACGTATTGACTTTTTTTCTTTCTTGTCATACAATTTCCCAGGATCCCATTACCGACTCCCTCTATGAACGTGGACTATCAAGGGTCTAGGGTCTGACTGTTCGTAAACAGCTGTGATACTGGTAAGTGATCATTCAGTACATGTATTGACTTTTTTTTTCGTTTTTGTCGTACAGTTTCCCAGGATCCCATGACCGACTCCCTCTCTGAAGGTGGAAACGACTAACAAGGATTTTTCCATCTGCATCTCCATTCTCTACTATGACTGGCTCGCTGGTATTCTGTCCATCTTCAACTGTGTGAGGCTGACTGTTCATAAGTAGCTGTGATACAGGTAAGTGATTATTCAGTTTCTATACATGTATTGACTTTTTTTTCTTTTTTATCATACAATTTCCCAGGATCCCGTGACCGACTCCCTTTATGAAGGTGGACAATCATGGGTCTAAGGTCTAACTTTTGGTAAACAGCTGTGATACTGGTAAGTGATTATTCAGTACATATACTTACTTTTTTTTCTTTTTTCTTGTACAGTTTCGCAGGATCTTGTTACCGACTCCCTCTCTGAAGGTGGACTATCAAGGGTCTAGGGTCTGACTGTTGGTAAACAGCTGTGATACTGGTAAGTGATTATTCAGTACATATACTAACTTTTTTTTTTTTCTTTTTTGTTGTACAGTTTTGCAGGATCCTGTTACCGACTCCCTCTATGAAGGTGGACAATCAAGGGTCTAGGGTCTGACTGTTGGTAAACAGCTGTGATACTGGTAAGTGATTATTCAGTACATATACTAACTTTTTTTTCTTTTTTGTTGTACAGTTTTGCAGGATCCTGTTACCGACTCCATCTATGAAGGTGGACTATCAAGGGTCTAGGGTCTGACTGTTCGTAAACAGCTGTGATACAGGTAAGTGATCATTCAGTTTCTATACACGTATTGACTTTTTTTCCTTTTTTTCCATACAGTTTCCCAGGATTCTATTACCGACTTCCTCTCTGAAGGTGGACTATCAAGGGTCTAGGGTCTGACTGTTTGTGAACAGCTTTGATACAGGTAAGTGATTATTCAGTTTCTATACACGTATTGACTTTTTTTCTTTTTTGTCGTACAGTTTCCCAGGATTCCAATACCGACTCCCTCTCTGAAGGTGGACTATCAAGGGTCTAGGGTCTGACTGTTCGTAAACAGCTGTTATACAGGTAAGTGATAATTCAGTTTCTATACACGTATTGACTTTTTTTCTTTTTTGTTGTACAGTTTCGCAGGATCCTGTGACCGACTCCCTCTCTGAAGGTGGAAACGACTAACAAGGATTTTTCCATCTGCATCTCCATTCTCTAATATGACTCTCTGGCTGGTATTCTGTCCATCTTCAACTGTGTGAGGCTGACTGTTCGCAAACAGCTGTGATACTGGTAAGTGATTATTCAGTACATGTATTGACTTTTTTTTTTCTTTTTTCTCGTACAGTTTCCCAGGATCCCGTGACCGACTCCCTCTCTGAAGGTGGACAATCAAGGGTCTAGGGTCTGACCGTTTGTGAACAGCTTTGATACAGGTAAGTGATCATTCAGTTTCTATACACGTATTGACTTTTTTTTATTTTTTGTCATGCAGTTTCCCAGGATTCTATTACCGACTCCCTCTCTGAAGGTGGACTATCAAGGGTCTAGGGTCTGACCGTTTGTGAACAGCTTTGATACAGGTAAGTGATTATTCAGGTTCTATACATGTATTGACTTTTTTTTCTTTTTTGTCGTACAGTTTCAAAGGATCCTGTGACCGACTCCCTCTCTGAAGGTGGAAACGACTAACAAGGATTTTTCCATCTGCATCTCCATTCTCTAATATGACTCTCTGGCTGGTATTCTGTCCATCTTCAACTGTGTGAGGCTGACTGTTCGCAAACAGCTTTGATACAGGTAAGTGATCATTCAGTACATGTATTGACTTTTTTTTTTCTTTTTTCTCGTACAGTTTCGCAGGATCCCGTGAAGGTGGAAACGACTAACAAGGATTTTTCCATCTGCATCTCCATTCTCTAATATGACTGGCTGGCAGGTATTCTGTCCATCTTCAACTGTGTGAGGCTGACTGTTCGCAAACAGCTGTGATACTGGTAAGTGATTATTCAGTACATGTATTGACTTTTTTTTTTCTTTTTTCTCGTACAGTTTCACAGGATCCCGTGACCAACTTCCTTTCTGAAGGTGGACTAACCAAGGTCTTTACATTTGCATCTCCATTTACAACTGTGACTGGCTGGCTGGTATTCTGTCCATCTTCAACTGTGTGAGGCTGACTGTCTGTAAACAGCTGTGATACTAGTAAGTGATTATTCAGTTTCTATACACGTATTGACTTTTTTTCTTTTTTGTCATACAGTTTCCCAGGATTCCATTACCGACTCCCTCTATGAAGGTGGACAATCAAGGGTCTAGGGTCTGACTGTTGGTAAACAGCTGTGATACTGGTATGTGATTATTCAGTACATATACTGACTTTTTTTTCTTTTTTGTTGTACAGTTTCGCAGGATCCCATTACCGACTCCCTTTATGAAGGTGGACAATCAAGGGTCTAAGGTCTAACTTTTGGTAAACAGCTGTGATAATGGTAAGTGATTATTCAGTACATATACTAACTTTTTTTTCTTTTTTGTTGTACAGTTTTGCAGGATCCTGTTACCGACTCCCTCTATGAAGGTGGACAATCAAGGGTCTAGGGTCTGAGTGTTCGTAAACAGCTGTGATACAGGTAAGTGATCATTCAGTACATGTATTGACTTTTTTTTTTTCTTTTTTGTCATACAGTTTCGCAGGATCCCATTACCGACTCCCTCTATGAAGGTGGACAATCAAGGGTCTAGGGTATGACTGTTGGTAAACAGCTGTGATACTGGTAAGTGATTATTCAGTACATATACTGACTTTTTTTTCTTTTTTGTCGTACAGTTTCGCTGGATCCTGTTACCGACTCCCTCTCTGAAGGTGGACTAACCAAGGTCTCTACATCTGCATCTCCATTTACAATTGTGACTGGCTGGCTGGTATTCTGTCCATTTTCAATTGTGTGAGGCTGACCGTTCGTAAATAGCTGTGACACAGGTAAGTGATCATTCACTTTCTATACACGTATTGACTTTTTTTTTCCTTTTTTGTCGTACAGTTACCCAGGATCCCGTGCCCGACTCCCTCTCTGAAGGTGGAAACGACTAACAAGGATTTTTACATCTGCATCTCCATTCTCTACTATGACTGACTGGCTGGCAGGTATTCTGTCCGTCTTGAACTGTGTGAGGCTGACTGTTCGTAATAGCTTTGATACAGGTAAGTGATCATTCAGTTTCTATACATGTATTGACTTTTTTTTCTTTTTTGTCGTACTGTTTCCTAGGATCCCGTGACCGACTCCCTCTCTGAAGGTGGAAATGACTAACAAGAGTCTATCCATTTTATTCTCACTTCACAACTCTATATAGGTAAATACAGCTATATTCTGTCCATTCTCAGCTGTGTGAGGCTGAATGTTCGTAAACAGCTATTATACAGGTAAGTGATTCTTCAGTTTCTATACATGTATTAACTTTTTTTTTTCTTTTTTCTCGTGCAGTTTCGCAAGATCCCATTACCGACTCCCTCTCTGAAGGTCGACTATCAAGGGTCTAGGGTCTGACTGTTCGTAAACAGCTGTGATACAGGTAAGTGATCATTCAGTTTCTATACATGTATTGACTTTTTTTTCTTTTTTGTCGTACAGTTTCCTAGGATCCCGTGACCGACTCCCTCTCTGAAGGTGGAAATGACTAACAAGAGTCTATCCATTTGCTTCTCACTGATACTGGTAAGTGATTATTCAGTACATATACTGACTTTTTTTTATTTTTTGTTGTACAGTTTCGCAGGATCCCATTACCGACTCCCTCTATGAAGGTGGACAATCAAGGGTCTAGGGTCTGACTGTTGGTAAACAGCTGTGATACTGGTAAGTGATTATTCAGTACATATACTGACTTTTAGTGATCATTCAGTTTCTATACACGTATTGACTTTTTTTTTTTTCTTTTTTTTTTTTTTTTTTGTCGTACAGTTTCCCGGGATGCTGTAAAGGTGGAAACGACTAACAAGGATTTCTCCATCTGCATCTCCATTCTCTACTATGACTGGCTGGCAGGTATTCTGTCCATCTTGAACTGTGTGAGTCTGACTGTTCGTAATAGCTTTGATACAGGTAAGTGATTATTTAGTACATGTATTGACTTTTTTTTTTCTTTTTTTTGTACAGTTTCGCAGGATCCCATTACCGACTCCCTTTATGAAGGTGGACTATCAAGGGTCTAGGGTCTGAGTGTTCTAAACAGCTGTGATACAGGTAAGTGATCATTCAGTAGATGTATTGACTTTTTTTTTCTTTTTTGTTGTACAGTTTCGCAGGATCCCATTACCGACTCCCTTTATGAAGGTGGACAATCAAGGGTCTAAGGTCTAACTTTTGGTAAACAGCTGTGATACTGGTAAGTGATCATTCAGTACATATACTGAATTTTTAGTGATCATTCAGTTTCTATACACGTATTGACTTTTTTTTTATTTTTGTCGTACAGTTTCGCAGGATCCTGTTACCGACTCCCTCTCTGAAGGTGCACTATCAAGGGTCTAGGGTCTGACTGTTCGTGAACAGCTGTGATACAGGTAAGTGATCATGTACATGTATATACATCTATGAAGGTGGACAATCAAGGGTCTAGGATCTAACTGTTCGTAAACAGCTGTGATACAGGTAAGTGATCATTCAGTTTCTATACACGTATTGACTTTTTTTTTCTTTTTTTCTCGTACAATTTCCCAGGTTCCCGTGACCGACTCCCTCTATGAAGGTGGACAATCAAGGGTCTAGGGTCTGACTGTTGGTAAACAGCTGTGATACAGGTAAGTGATCATTCAGTACATATACTAACTTTTTTTCTTTTTTGTTGTACAGTTTCGCAGGATCCTGTGACCGACTCCCTCTCTGAAGGTGGACAATCAAGGGTCTAGGGTCTGACTGTTCGTGAACAGCTGTGATACAGGTAAGTGATCATGTACATGTATATACATCTATGAAGGTGGACAATCAAGGGTCTAGGGTCTAACTGTTCGTAAACAGCTGTGATACAGGTAAGTGATCATTCAGTTTCTCTACATGTTTTGACTTTTTTTCTTTTTTGTCGTACAGTTTCCCAGGATCCCGTGACCAACTCCCTTTCTGAAGGTGGACTAACCAAGGTCTTTACATTTGCATCTCCATTTACAACTGTGACTGGCTGGCTGGTATTCTGTCCATCTTCAACTGTGTGAGGCTGACTGTCTGTAAACAGCTGTGATACTGGTAAGTGATTATTCAGTTTCTATACACGTATTGACTTTTTTTCTTTTTTGTCATACAGTTTCCCAGGATTCCATTACCGACTCCCTCTATGAAGGTGGACAATCAAGGGTCTAGGGTCTGACTGTTGGTAAACAGCTGTGATACAGGTAAGTGATCATTCAGTACATGTATTGACTTTTTTTTTTCTTTTTTGTCGTAGAGTTTCGCAGGATCCCATTACCGACTCCCTCTATGAAGGTGGACAATCAAGGGTCTAGGGTCTGACTGTTGGTAAACAGCTGTGATACTGGTAAGTGATTATTCAGTACATATACTAACTTTTTTTTCTTTTTTGTTGTACAGTTTCGCAGGATCCTGTTACCGACTCCCTCTATGAAGGTGGACAATCAAGGGTCTAGGGTCTGACTGTTGGTAAACAGCTGTGATACTGGTAAGTGATTATTCAGTACATATACTAACTTTTTTTTCTTTTTTGTTGTACAGTTTTGCAGGATCCTGTTACCGACTCCCTCTATGAAGGTGGACTATCAAGGGTCTAGGGTCTGACTGTTCGTAAACAGCTGTGATATAGGTAAGTGATCATTCAGTTTCTATACACGTATTGACTTTTTTTTCTTTTTTTTCATACAGTTTCCCAGGATTCTATTACCGACTTCCTCTCTGAAGGTGGACTATCAAGGGTCTATGGTCTGACTGTTTGTGAACAGCTTTGATACAGGTAAGTGATTATTCAGCTTCTATACATGTATTGACTTTTTTTTCTTTTTTGTCGTACAGTTTCCCAGGATCCCGTGACCGACTCCCTCTCTGAAGGTGGAAACGACTAACAAGGATTTTTCCATCTGCAATTCCATTCCCTACTATGACTGGCTGGCTGGTATTCTGTCCATCTTCAACTGTGTGAGGCTGACTGTTTGTAAACAGCTGTTATACAGGTAAGTGATCATTCAGTTTCTATACACGTATTGACTTTTTTTTTTTTTTTTTTTTGGTCGTACAGTTTCCCAGGATGCTGTGAAGGTGGAAACGACTAACAAGGATTTCTCCATCTGCATCTCCATTCTCTACTATGACTGGCTGGCAGGTATTCTGTCCATCTTGAACTGTGTGAGTCTGACTGTTCGTAATAGCTTTGATACAGGTAAGTGATCATTCAGTACATGTATTGACTTTTTTTTTTCTTTTTTTTGTACAGTTTCGCAGGATCCCATTACCGACTCCCTCTATGAAGGTGGACTATCAAGGGTCTAGGGTCTGAGTGTTCTAAACAGCTGTGATACAGGTAAGTGATCATTCAGTAGATGTATTGACTTTTTTTTTCTTTTTTGTTGTACAGTTTCGCAGGATCCCATTACCGACTCCCTTTATGAAGGTGGACAATCAAGGGTCTAAGGTCTAACTTTTGGTAAACAGCTGTGATACTGGTAAGTGATTATTCAGTACATATACTGACTTTTTTTTTCTTTTTTCTTGTACAGTTTCGCAGGATCTTGTTACCGACTCCCTCTCTGAAGGTGGACTATCAAGGGTCTAGGGTCTGAGTGTTCGTAAACAGCTGTGATACAGGTAAGTGATCATTCAGTACATGTATTGACTTTTTTTTTTTCTTTTTTGTCGTAGAGTTTCGAAGGATCCCATTACCGACTCCCTCTATGAAGGTGGACAATCAAGGGTCTAGGGTCTGACTGTTGGTAAACAGCTGTGATACTGGTAAGTGATTATTCAGTACATATACTAACTTTTTTTTCTTTTTTGTTGTACAGTTTTGCAGGATCCTGTTACCGACTCCCTCTATGAAGGTGGACAATCAAGGGTCTAGGGTCTGAGTGTTCGTAAACAGCTGTGATACAGGTAAGTGATCATTCAGTACATGTATTGACTTTTTTTTTTCTTTTTTGTCATACAGTTTCGCAGGATCCCATTACCGACTCCCTCTATGAAGGTGGACAATCAAGGGTCTAGGGTATGACTGTTGGTAAACAGCTGTGATACTGGTAAGTGATTTTTCAGTACATATACTGACTTTTTTTTCTTTTTTGTCGTACAGTTTCGCTGGATCCTGTTACCGACTCCCTCTCTGAAGGTGGACTAACCAAGGTCTCTACATCTGCATCTCCATTTTTACAATTGTGACTGGCTGGCTGGTATTCTGTCCATCTTCAATTGTGTGAGGGTGACCGTTCGTAAATAGCTGTGACACAGGTAAGTGATCATTCAGTTTCTATACATGTATTGACTTTTTTTTTCCTTTTTTGTCGTACAGTTACCCAGGATCCCGTGCCCGACTCCCTCTCTGAAGGTGGAAACGACTAACAAGAGTCTATCCATTTTATTCTCACTTCACAACTCTATATAGGTAAATACAGCTATATTCTGTCCATTCTCAGCTGTGTGAGGCTGAATGTTCGTAAACAGCTATTATACAGGTAAGTGATTGTTCAGTTTCTATACATGTATTAACTTTTTTTTTTCTTTTTTCTCGTGCAGTTTCGCAAGATCCCATTACCGACTCCCTCTCTGAAGGTCGACTATCAAGGGTCTAGGGTCTGACTGTTCGTAAACAGCTGTGATACAGGTAAGTGATCATTCAGTTTCTATACATGTATTGACTTTTTTTTCTTTTTTGTCGTACAGTTTCCTAGGATCCCGTGACCGACTCCCTCTCTTAAGGTGGAAATGACTAACAAGAGTCTATCCATTTGCTTCTCACTTCACAACTCTATATAGGTAAATACAGCTATATTCTGTCCATCTTCAGCTGTGTGAGGCTGAATGTTCGTAAACAGCTGTTATACAGGTAAGTGATTGTTCAGTTTCTATACGTGTATTGACTTTTTTTTTTTTATTTTTGTCGTACAGTTTCCCAGGATTCCATTATCAACTCCCTCTATGAAGGTGGACTATCAAGGGTCTAGGGTCTGAGTGTTCGTAAACAGCTGTGATACTGGTAAGTGATTATTCAGTACATATACTGACTTTTTTTTATTTTTTGTTGTACAGTTTCGCAGGATCCCATTACCGACTCCCTCTATGAAGGTGGACAATCAAGGGTCTAGGGTCTGACTGTTGGTAAACAGCTGTGATACTGGTAAGTGATTATTCAGTACATATACTGACTTTTTAGTGATCATTCAGTTTCTATACACGTATTGACTTTTTTTTTATTTTTGTCGTACAGTTTCGCAGGATCCTCTTACCGACTCCCTCTCTGAAGATGGACTGTCAAGGGTCTAGGGTCTGAGTGTTCATGAACAGCTGTGATACATGTAAGTGATCATTCAGTACATGTATTGACTTTTTTTTTCTTTTTTGTTGTACAGTTTCGCAGGATCCTGTGACCGACTCCCTCTCTGAAGGTGGACAATCAAGGGTCTAGGGTCTGACTGTTGGTAAACAGCTGTGATACTGGTAAGTGATTATTCAGTACATATACTGACTTTTTAGTGATCATTCAGTTTCTATACACGTATTGACTTTTTTTTTATTTTTGTCGTACAGTTTCGCAGGATCCTGTTACCGACTCCCTCTCTGAAGGTGCACTATCAAGGGTCTAGGGTCTGACTGTTCGTGAACAGCTGTGATACAGGTAAGTGATCATGTACATGTATATACATCTATGAAGGTGGACAATCAAGGGTCTAGGGTCTAACTGTTCGTAAACAGCTGTGATACAGGTAAGTGATCATTCAGTTTCTATACACGTATTGACTTTTTTTTTCTTTTTTTCTCGTACAATTTCCCAGGTTCCCGTGACCGACTCCCTCTATGAAGGTAGACAATCAAGGGTCTAGGGTCTGACTGTTGGTAAACAGCTGTGATACAGATAAGTGATCATTCAGTTTCTATACACGTATTGACTTTTTTATTTTCTTTTTTGTCGTACAGTTTCCCAGGATCTTGTGAAGGTGGAAACGACTTACAAGGATTTCTCCATCTGCATCTCCATTCTCTACTATGACTGGCTGGCAGGTATTCTGTCCATCTTGAACTGTGTGAGTCTGACTGTTCGTAATAGCTTTGATACAGGTAAGAGATCATTCAGTTTCTATACACGTATTGACTTTTTTTTTCTTTTTTGTCGTACAGTTTCCCAGGATTCTATTACCGACTCCCTCTCTGAAGGTACACTATCAAGGGTCTAGGTTCTGACTGTTCGTGAACAGCTGTGATACAGGTAAGTGATCATTCAGTTTCTATACACGTATTGACTTTTTTTCTTTTTTGTCGTACAGTTTCGAGGGATCCCATTACCGACTCCCTCTATGAAGGTGGACAATCAAGGGTCTAGGGTCTGACTGTTCGTAAACAGCTGTGATACAGGTAAGTGATCATTCAGTACATATACTGACTTTTTTTTCTTTTTTGTCGTACAGTTTCGCTGGATCCTGTTACCGACTTCCTCTCTGAAGGTGGACTATCAAGGGTCTAGGGTCTGACTGTTTGTGAACAGCTTTGATACAGGTAAGTGATTATTCAGGTTCTATATATGTATTGACTTTTTTTTCTTTTTTGTCGTACAGCTTCCCAGGATCCCGTGACCGACTCCCTCTCTGAAGGTGGAAACGACTAACAAGGATTTTTACATCTGCATCTCCATTCTCTACTATGACTGACTGGCTGGTAGGTATTCTGTCCATCTTGAACTGTGTGAGGCTGACTGTTCATAAACAGCTGTTATATAGGTAAGTGATCATTCAGTTTCTATACATGTATTTTTTTTTTTTTGTGCAGTTTCGCAAGATCCCATTACCGACTCCCTCTCTGAAGGTCGACTATCAAGGGTCTAGGGTCTGACTGTTGGTAAACAGCTGTGATACTGGTAAGTGATCATTCAGTACATATACTGACTTTTTAGTGATCATTCAGTTTCTATACACGTATTGACTTTTTTTTCATTTTTGTCGTACAGTTTCCCAGGATTCTATTACCGACTCCCTTTCTGAAGGTGCACTATCAAGGGTCTAGGGTCTGACTGTTCGTGAACAGCTGTGATACAGGTAAGTGATCATGTACATGTATATACATCTATGAAGGTGGAAAATCAAGGGTCTAGGGTCTAACTGTTCGTGAACAGCTGTGATACAGGTAAGTGATCATTCAGTTTCTATACACGTATTGACTTTTTTATTTTCTTTTTTGTCGTACAGTTTCCCAGGATCCCGTGGAGGTGGAAACGACTTACAAGGATTTCTCCATCTGCATCTCCATTCTCTACTATGACTGGCTTGCAGGTATTCTGTCCATCTTGAACTGTGTGAGTCTGACTGTTCGTAATAGCTGTGATACAGATAAGTGATCATTCAGTTTCTATACATGTATTGACTTTTTTTTCTTTTTTGTCGTACTGTTTCCTAGGATCCCGTGACCGACTCCCTCTCTGAAGGTGGAAATGACTAACAAGAGTCTATCCATTTGCTTCTCACTTCACAACTCTATATAGGTAAATACAGCTATATTCTGTCCATCTTCAGCTGTGTGAGGCTGAATGTTCGTAAACAGCTGTTATACAGGTAAGTGATTGTTCAGTTTCTATACATGTATTGACTTTTTTTTTTCTTTTTCTCGTACAGTTTCGAGGGATCCCATTACCGACTCCCTCTATGAAGGTGGACAATCAAGGGTCTAGGGTCTGTCTGTTGGTAAACAGCTGTGATACTGGTAAGTGATTATTCAGTACATATACTAACTTTTTTTTCTTTTTTGTTGTACAGTTTTGCAGGATCCTGTTACCGACTCCCTCTATGAAGGTGGACAATCAAGGGTCTAGGGTCTGAGTGTTCGTAAGCAGCTGTGATACAGGTAAGTGATCATTCAGTACATGTTTTGACTTTTTTTTTCTTTTTTTGTCGTAGATTTTCGCAGGATCCCATTACCGACTCCCTCTATGAAGGTGGACAATCAAGGGTCTAGGGTCTGACTGTTGGTAAACAGCTGTGATACTGGTAAGTGATTATTCAGTACATATACTAACTTTTTTTTTTCTTTTTTGTCGTACAGTTTCGCAGGATCCTGTTACCGACTCCCTCTATGAAGGTGGACAATCAAGGGTCTAGGGTCTGACTGTTGGTAAACAGCTGTGATACTGGTAAGTGATCATTCAGTACATATACTGACTTTTTAGTGATCATTCAGTTTCTATACACGTATTGACTTTTTTTTTATTTTTGTCGTACAGTTTCGCAGGATCCTGTTACCGACTCCCTCTATGAAGGTGCACTATCAAGGGTCTAGGGTCTGACTGTTCGTGAACAGCTGTGATACAGGTAAGTGATCATGTACATGTATATACATCTATGAAGGTGGACAATCAAGGGTCTAGGGTCTAACTGTTCGTAAACAGCTGTGATACAGGTAAGTGATCATTCAGTTTCTATACGTTTTGACTTTTTTTCTTTTTTGTCGTACAGTTTCCCAGGATTCTATTACCGACTCCCTCTCTGAAGGTACACTATCAAGGGTCTAGGTTCTGACTGTTCGTGAACAGCTGTGATACAGGTAAGTGATCATTCAGTTTCTATACACGTATTGACTTTTTTTCTTTTTTGTCGTACAGTTTCGAGGGATCCCATTACCGACTCCCTCTATGAAGGTGGACAATCAAGGGTCTAGGGTCTGACTGTTGGTAAACAGCTGGGATACTGGTAAGTGATTATTCAGTACATATACTGACTTTTTTTTTCTTTTTTGTTGTACAGTTTCGCAGGATCCTGTTACTGACTCCCTCTATGAAGGTGGACAATCAAGGGTCTAGGGTCTGACTGTTGGTAAACAGCTGTGATACTGGTAAGTGATCATTCAGTACATATACTGACTTTTTTTTCTTTTTTGTCGTACAGTTTCGCTGGATCCTGTTACCGACTCCCTCTCTGAAGGTGGACTAACCAAGGTCTCTACATCTGCATCTCCATTTACAATTGTGACTGGCTGGCTGGTATTCTGTCCATCTTCAATTGTGTGAGGCTGACTGTTTGTAAACAGCTGTTATATAGGTAAGTGATCATTCAGTTTCTATACATGTATTGACTTTTTTTTTTTTTTTTTTTTTGTCGTGCAGTTTCGCAATATCCCATTACCGACTCCCTCTCTGAAGGTCGACTATCAAGGGTCTAGGGTCTGACTGTTCGTAAACAGCTGTGATACAGGTAAGTGATTATTCAGTTTCTATACATGTATTGACTTTTTTTTCTTTTTTGTCATACAGTTTCCCAGGATCCCGTGACCGACTCCCTCTCTGAAGGTGGAAACGACTAACAAGGATTTCTCCATCTGCATCTCTATTCTCTACTATGACTGGCTGGCAGGTATTCTGTCCATCTTGAACTGTGTGAGGCTGACTGTCCGTAAACAGCTGTTATACAGGTAAGTGATCATTCAGTTTCTATACACATATTGACTTTATTTTTCTTTTTTTGTCGTACAATTTCCCAGGATCCCGTGACCGACTCCCTCTATGAAGGTGGACAATCAAGGGTCTAGGGTCTGACTGTTGGTAAACAGCTGTGATACTGGTAAGTGATCATTCAGTACATATACTGACTTTTTAGTGATCATTCAGTTTCTATACACGTATTGACTTTTTTTTCATTTTTGTCGTACAGTTTCCCAGGATTCTATTACCGACTCCCTTTCTGAAGGTGCACTATCAAGGGTCTAGGGTCTGACTGTTCGTGAACAGCTGTGATACAGGTAAGTGATCATGTACATGTATATACATCTATGAAGGTGGACAATCAAGGGTCTAGGGTCTAACTGTTCGTGAACAGCTGTGATACAGGTAAGTGATCATTCAGTTTCTATACACGTATTGACTTTTTTATTTTCTTTTTTGTCGTACAGTTTCCCAGGATCCCGTGGAGGTGGAAACGACTTACAAGGATTTCTCCATCTGCATCTCCATTCTCTACTATGACTGGCTTGCAGGTATTCTGTCCATCTTGAACTGTGTGAGTCTGACTGTTCGTAATAGCTGTGATACAGATAAGTGATCATTCAGTTTCTATACATGTATTGACTTTTTTTTCTTTTTTGTCGTACTGTTTCCTAGGATCCCGTGACCGACTCCCTCTCTGAAGGTGGAAATGACTAACAAGAGTCTATCCATTTGCTTCTCACTTCACAACTCTATATAGGTAAATACAGCTATATTCTGTCCATCTTCAGCTGTGTGAGGCTGAATGTTCGTAAACAGCTGTTATACAGGTAAGTGATTGTTCAGTTTCTATACATGTATTGACTTTTTTTTTTCTTTTTCTCGTACAGTTTCGAGGGATCCCATTACCGACTCCCTCTATGAAGGTGGACAATCAAGGGTCTAGGGTCTGACTGTTGGTAAACAGCTGTGATACTGGTAAGTGATCTTACAGTTTCTATACACGTATTGATTTTTTTTTTTTTTTTTTGTCGTACACTTTCCCAGGATTCCATTATCAACTCCCTCTATGAAGGTGGACAATCAAGGGTCTAGGATCTGACTGTTCGTAAACAGCTGTGATTCAGGTAAGTGATCATTCAGTTTCTATACACGTATTGACTTTTTTTCTTTTTTGTCGTACAATTTCGAGGGATCCCATTACAGACTCCCTCTATGAAGGTGGACAATCAAGGGTCTAGGGTCTGAGTGTTTGTGAACAGCTGTGATACTGTTAAGTGATCATTCAGTACATGTATTGACTTTTTTTTTTTTTTTTGTCGTACAGTTTCGAGGGATCCCATTACCGACTCCCTCTATGAAGGTGGACAATCAAGGGTCTAGGGTCTGACTGTTCGTAAACAGCTGTGATACAGGTAAGTGATCATTCAGTTTCTATACATGTATTTACTTTTTTTTCTTTTTTGTTGTACAGTTTCCCAGGATCCCGTGACCGACTCCCTCTCTGAAGGTGGAAACGACTAACAAGGATTTTTCCATCTGCATCTCCATTCTCTACTATGACTCTCTGGCTGGTATTCTGTCCATCTTCAACTGTGTGAGGCTGACTGTTCGCAAACAGCTTTGATACAGGTAAGTGATCATTCAGTTTCTATACATGTATTGACTTTTTTTTCTTTTTTGTCGTACAGTTTCCCAGGATCCCGTGACCGACTCCCTCTATGAAGGTGGACAATCAAGGGTCTAGGGTCTGACTGTTGGTAAACAGCTGTGATACTGGTAAGTGATCATTCAGTACATATACTGACTTTTTAGTGATCATTCAGTTTCTATACACGTATTGACTTTTTTTTCATTTTTCATCAGGGGTCTAGGGTCTGACTGTTTGTGAACAGCTTTGATACAGGTAAGTGATTATTCAGCTTCTATACTTGAATTGACTTTTTTTTCTTTTTTGTCGTACAGTTTCCCAGGATCCCGTGACCGACTCCCTCTCTGAAGGTGGAAACGACTAACAAGGATTTTTCCATCTGCATCTCCATTCTCTACTATGACTGGCTGGCTGGTATTCTGTCCATCTTCAACTGTGTGAGGCTGACTGTTTGTAAACAGCTGTTATACAGGTAAGTGATCATTCAGTTTCTATACACGTATTGACTTTTTTTTTTTTTTTCTTTTTTGTCGTACAGTTTCCCAGGATGCTGTGAAGGTGGAAACGACTAACAAGTATTTCTCCATCTGCATCTCCAGTCTCTACTATGACTGGCTGGCAGGTATTCTGTCCATCTTGAACTGTGTGAGTCTGACTGTTCGTAATAGCTTTGATACAGGTAAGTAATCATTCAGTACATGTATTGACTTTTTTTTTCTTTTTTGTTGTACAGTTTCGCAGGATCCCATTACCAACTCCCTCTATGAAGGTGGACAATCAAGGGTCTAGGGTCTGACTGTTGGTAAACAGCTGTGATACTGGTAAGTGGTTATTCAGTACATATACTGACTTTTTTTTCTTTTTTGTTGTACAGTTTCGCAGGATCCTGTTACCGACTCCCTCTCTGAAGGTGGACTATCAAGGGTCTAGGGTCTGACTGTTCGTAAACAGCTGTGATACAGGTAAGTGATCATTCAGTTTCTATACACGTATTGACTTTTTTTTCTTTTTTTTCATACAGTTTCCCAGGATTCTATTACCGACTCCCTCTCTGAAGGTGGACTATCAAGGGTCTAGGGTCTGAGTGTTCGTAAACAGCTGTGATAGTGGTAAGTGATCATTCAGTACATGTATTGACTTTTTTTTTCTTTTTTGTTGTACAGTTTCGCAGGATCCCATTACCGACTCCCTCTATGAAGGTGGACAATCAAGGGTCTAGGGTCTGACTGTAGGTAAACAGCTGTGATACTGGTAAGTGATTATTCAGTACATATACTGACTTTTTTTTCTTTTTTCTTGTACAGTTTCGCAGGATCTTGTTACCGACTCCCTCTCTGAAGGTGGACTATCAAGGGTCTAGGGTCTGAGTGTTCGTGAACAGCTGTGATACAGGTAAGTGATCATTCAGTACATGTATTGACTTTTTTTTTTCTTTTTTGTCGTAGAGTTTCGCAGGATCCCATTACCGACTCCCTCTATGAAGGTGGACAATCAAGGGTCTAGGGTCTGACTGTTGGTAAACAGCTGTGATACTGGTAAGTGATTATTCAGTACATATACTAACTTTTTTTTTCTTTTTTGTTGTACAGTTTCGCAGGATCCCATTACCGACTCCCTCTATGAAGGTGGACAATCAAGGGTCTAGGGTCTGACTGTAGGTAAACAGCTGTGATACTGGTAAGTGATTATTCAGTACATATACTAACTTTTTTTTCTTTTTTGTTGTACAGTTTTGCAGGATCCTGTTACCGACTCCCTCTATGAAGGTGGACAATCAAGGGTCTAGGGTCTGAGTGTTCATAAACAGCTGTGATACAGGTAAGTGATCATTCAGTACATGTATTGACTTTTTTTTTTTCTTTTTTGTCGTACAGTTTCGCAGGATCCCATTACCGACTCCCTCTATGAAGGTGGACAATCAAGGGTCTAGGTTCTGACTGTTGATAAACAGCTGTGATACTGGTAAGTGATTATTCAGTACATATGTGATATCCGTGATATCAAAAGTACAAAAAAAGACAGACCAACCACACCTTTAGGTTGTCTTTAATTAACCAAGTGCTGGAACTCACAACAACACTGTTCTCTGGGCAGCTACCAGCTTCAACTGGTTTCTTCTTCTAAGACACTCACAGTAGCTCTACTCTAGTGCCCCCTACTGGTTCTCAAAAACATAACCATTTTACACATTCACATTACTACAACATGTACTGACTTTTTTTTCTTTTTTGTCGTACAGTTTCGCTGGATCCTGTTACCGACTCCCTCTCTGAAGGTGGACTAACCAAGGTCTCTACATCTGCATCTCCATTTACAATTGTGACTGGCAAGCTGGTATTCTGTCCATCTTCAATTGTGTGAGGCTGACTGTTCGTAAATAGCTGTGACACAGGTAAGTGATCATTCACTTTCTATACACGTATTGACTTTTTTTTTTCTTTTTTGTCGTACAGTTTCCCAGGATCCCGTGACCGACTCCCTCTCTGAAGGTGGAAACGACTAACAAGGATTTTTACATCTGCATCTCCATTCTCTACTATGACTGACTGGCTGGTAGGTATTCTGTCCATCTTGAACTGTGTGAGGCTGACTGTTCGTAAACAGCTGTTATATAGGTAAGTGATCATTCAGTTTCTATACATGTATTTTTTTTTTTTTGTGCAGTTTCGCAAGATCCCATTACCGACTCCCTCTCTGAAGGTCGACTATCAAGGGTCTAGGGTCTGACTGTTGGTAAACAGCTGTGATACTGGTAAGTGATCATTCAGTACATATACTGACTTTTTAGTGATCATTCAGTTTCTATACACGTATTGACTTTTTTTTCATTTTTGTCGTACAGTTTCCCAGGATTCTATTACCGACTCCCTTTCTGAAGGTGCACTATCAAGGGTCTAGGGTCTGACTGTTCGTGAACAGCTGTGATACAGGTAAGTGATCATGTACATGTATATACATCTATGAAGGTGGACAATCAAGGGTCTAGGGTCTAACTGTTCGTGAACAGCTGTGATACAGGTAAGTGATCATTCAGTTTCTATACACGTATTGACTTTTTTATTTTCTTTTTTGTCGTACAGTTTCCCAGGATCCCGTGAAGGTGGAAACGACTTACAAGGATTTCTCCATCTGCATCTCCATTCTCTACTATGACTGGCTGGCAGGTATTCTGTCTATCTTGAACTGTGTGAGTCTGACTGTTCGTAATAGCTGTGATACAGGTAAGTGATCATTCAGTTTCTATACATGTATTGACTTTTTTTTCTTTTTTGTCGTACTGTTTCCTAGGATCCCGTGACCGACTCCCTCTCTGAAGGTGGAAATGACTAACAAGAGTCTATCCATTTGCTTCTCACTTCACAACTCTATATACAGTGAGTCCAAGAAGTATTTGATCCCTTGCTGATTTTCTTTGTTTGCCCACTAATAAAGACACTATCCTTCTGCACTTTTAATGGTAGATATATTCTAACATGGAGAGACAGAATATCAAGACAAAAATCCAGAATATAATTTTAAAGAATATATTTTAATTAATTTGTATTTCAATGAGGAAAATAAGTATTTGATCCCTCTTGCCAAACACACTCAATACTTAGTGGCAAAGCCTTTGTTTGCAAGCACAGCGGTGAGACGTTTGTTGTAGTTAACCACAAGTTTAGCACACACACCAGGGGGAATTTTGGCCCACTCTTCTTTGCAGATCCTCTCTAAATCATGAAGGTTGGTGGGCTGTCGCTTGGCAACTCTGACCTTCAGCTCCCTCCATAGATTTTCGATCGGATTGAGGTCTGGCGACTGGCTGGGCCACTCCATGACCTTAATGTGATTTTTCTTGAGCCAATCCTTTGTTGCCTTTGCTGTATGTTTAGGGTCGTTATCATGTTGGAAGACCCAACCACGGCCCATTTTCAGATCCCTGGCAGAGGGGAGGAGGTTGTCCCTCAGGATTGTGCGGTACATGGCTCCATCCATCTTCCCAGTGATGCGGTGAAGTAGCCCTGTACCCTTGGCAGAGAAACACCCCCAAAACATTATGCTTCCACCTCCATGCTTGACGGTGGGCACAGTGTTCTTGGGGTCATAGGCAGCATTTTTCTTCCTCCACACATGGCGGGTGGAGTTGAGGCCAAAAAGTTCAATTTTGGTCTCGTCTGACCACAAAACCTTCTCCCAATAACTTGGTTCATCTTTCAAATGATCATTGGCATACTTGAGGCGCGCCTCCACATGTGCTCTCTTCAGCAGGGGTACCTTTCGGGCACTGCAGGATGTGAATCCATTGTTGCGCAAAGTGTTGCCAATTGTTTCCTTGCAAACTGTGGTCCCAGCTGCCTTCAGGTCATTTGCTAACTCCTGCCGAGTGGTTGCAGGACGATTTCTGACTGTTCTCAGCATCATTGCCACCCCACGAGGCGAAATCTTCTTTGGAGCACCGGGCCGAGGTCTGTTGATTGTCATGTTATACTCTTTAAACTTTCTGATAATTGCACCAATAGTTGTTACTTTCACATCCAACACCTTACTAATCTTTTTGTAGCCCATTCCAGCTTTGTGAAGGTCAACAATTCTGACTCTGAGGTCCTGTGACAGCTCTTTGGTTTTACCCATGTTGGAGACTTGAAATCTGTGTGATCTGTCTGATTCTGTGGACAGGTGTTTTTCACACAAGTGATTAGTGAGAACAGGTGGCTTCAGGTCAGGTAATAAGTTGATTGGGAGTGTCTAACTGGTCTGTAAAAGCCAGAACTGCTAATGAATACTAAGGGATCAAATACTTATTTCACTCCATGAAATACAAATCAATTAATATATATTCCTTAGATTTATTTTCTGGATTTTCTTTTTAATATTCTGTCTCTCCATGTAAGAATACATCTACCATTAAAAGTATAGAATGATCATGTCTTTATTAGTGGGCCAACGAAGAAAATCAGCAAGGGATCAAATACTTCTTGGACTCACTGTAGGTAAATACAGCTATATTCTGTCCATCTTCAGCTGTGTGAGGCTGAATGTTCGTAAACAGCTGTTATACAGGTAAGTGATTGTTCAGTTTCTATACATGTATTGACTTTTTTTTTTCTTTTTGTCGTACAGTTTCCCAGGATTCCATTATCAACTCCCTCTATGAAGGTGGACAATCAAGGGTCTAGGGTCTGACTGTTCGTAAACAGCTGTGATACAGGTAAGTGATCATTCAGTTTCTATACATGTATTTACTTTTTTTTCTTTTTTGTTGTACAGTTTCGCAGGATCCCATTACCGACTCCCTCTATGAAGGTGGACAATCCAGGGTCTAGGGTCTGACTGTTCGTGAACAGCTGTGATACAGGTAAGTGAACATTCAGTACATGTATTGACTTTTTTTCTTTTTTTGTCATAGATTTTCGCAGGATCCCATTACCGACTCCCTCTATGAAGGTGGACAATCAAGGGTCTAGGGTTTGACTGTTGGTAAACAGCTGTGATACTGGTAAGTGATTATTCAGTACATATACTAACTTTTTTTTTTCTTTTTTGTTGTACAGTTTTGCAGGATCCTGTTACTGACTCCCTCTATGAAGGTGGACAATCAAGGGTCTAGGGTCTGAGTGTTCATAAGCAGCTGTGATACAGGTAAGTGATCATTCAGTACATGTATTGACTTTTTTTTTCTTTTTTTGTCGTAGATTTTCGCAGGATCCCATTACCGACTCCCTCTATGAAGGTGGACAATCAAGGGTCTAGGGTCTGACTGTTGGTAAACAGCTGTGATACTGGTAAGTGAATATTCAGTACATATACTAACTTTTTTTTTTCTTTTTTGTTGTACAGTTTTGCAGGATCCTGTTACCGACTCCCTCTATGAAGGTGGACAATCAAGGGTCTAGGATCTGACTGTTGGTAAACAGCTGTGATACTGGTAAGTGATTATTCAGTGCATATACTGACTTTTTTTTTCTTTTTTGTTGTACAGTTTCGCAGGATCCTGTGACCGACTCCCTCTCTGAAGGTGGACAATCCAGGGTCTAGGGTCTGACTGTTGGTAAACAGCTGTGATACTGGTAAGTGATCATTCAGTACATATACTGACTTTTTAGTGATCATTCAGTTTCTATACACGTATTGACTTTTTTTTCATTTTTCATCAAGGGTCTAGGGTCTGACTGTTTGTGAACAGCTTTGATACAGGTAAGTGATTATTCAGCTTCTATACTTGAATTGACTTTTTTTTCTTTTTTGTCGTACAGTTTCCCAGGATCCCGTGACCGACTCCCTCTCTGAAGGTGGAAACGACTAACAAGGATTTTTCCATCTGCATCTCCATTCCCTACTATGACTGGCTGGCTGGTATTCTGTCCATCTTCAACTGTGTGAGGCTGACTGTTTGTAAACAGCTGTTATACAGGTAAGTGATCATTCAGTTTCTATACACGTATTGACTTTTTTTTTTTTTTCTTTTTTGTCGTACAGTTTCCCAGGATGCTGTGAAGGTGGAAACGACTAACAAGTATTTCTCCATCTGCATCTCCATTCTCTACTATGACTGGCTGGCAGGTTTTCTGTCCATCTTGAACTGTGTGAGTCTGACTGTTCGTAATAGCTTTGATACAGGTAAGTGATCATTCAGTACATGTATTGACTTTTTTTTTCTTTTTTGTTGTACAGTTTCGCAGGATCCCATTACCGACTCCCTCTATGAAGGTGGACAATCCAGGGTCTAGGGTCTGACTGTTCGTGAACAGCTGTGATACAGGTAAGTGAACATTCAGTACATGTATTGACTTTTTTTCTGTTTTTGTCATAGATTTTCGCAGGATCCCATTACCGACTCCCTCTATGAAGGTGGACAATCAAGGGTCTAGGGTTTGACTGTTGGTAAACAGCTGTGATACTGGTAAGTGATTATTCAGTACATATACTAACTTTTTTTTTTCTTTTTTGTTGTACAGTTTTGCAGGATCCTGTTACCGACTCCCTCTATGAAGGTGGACAATCAAGGGTCTAGGGTCTGAGTGTTCGTAAGCAGCTGTGATACAGGTAAGTGATCATTCAGTACATGTATTGACTTTTTTTTTCTTTTTTTGTCGTAGATTTTCGCAGGATCCCATTACCGACTCCCTCTATGAAGGTGGACAATCAAGGGTCTAGGGTCTGACTGTTGGTAAACAGCTGTGATACTGGTAAGTGATCATTCAGTACATATACTGACTTTTTAGTGATCATTCAGTTTCTATACACGTATTGACTTTTTTTTCATTTTTCATCAAGGGTCTAGGGTCTGACTGTTTGTGAACAGCTTTGATACAGGTAAGTGATTATTCAGCTTCTATACTTGAATTGACTTTTTTTTCTTTTTTGTCGTACAGTTTCCCAGGATCCCGTGACCGACTCCCTCTCTGAAGGTGGAAACGACTAACAAGGATTTTTCCATCTGCATCTCCATTCCCTACTATGACTGGCTGGCTGGTATTCTGTCCATCTTCAACTGTGTGAGGCTGACTGTTTGTAAACAGCTGTTATACAGGTAAGTGATCATTCAGTTTCTATACACGTATTGACTTTTTTTTTTTTTTCTTTTTTGTCGTACAGTTTCCCAGGATGCTGTGAAGGTGGAAACGACTAACAAGTATTTCTCCATCTGCATCTCCATTCTCTACTATGACTGGCTGGCAGGTTTTCTGTCCATCTTGAACTGTGTGAGTCTGACTGTTCGTAATAGCTTTGATACAGGTAAGTGATCATTCAGTACATGTATTGACTTTTTTTTTCTTTTTTGTTGTACAGTTTCGCAGGATCCCATTACCGACTCCCTCTATGAAGGTGGACAATCCAGGGTCTAGGGTCTGACTGTTCGTGAACAGCTGTGATACAGGTAAGTGAACATTCAGTACATGTATTGACTTTTTTTCTGTTTTTGTCATAGATTTTTGCAGGATCCCATTACCGACTCCCTCTATGAAGGTGGACAATCAAGGGTCTAGGGTTTGACTGTTGGTAAACAGCTGTGATACTGGTAAGTGATTATTCAGTACATATACTAACTTTTTTTTTTCTTTTTTGTTGTACAGTTTTGCAGGATCCTGTTACCGACTCCCTCTATGAAGGTGGACAATCAAGGGTCTAGGGTCTGAGTGTTCGTAAGCAGCTGTGATACAGGTAAGTGATCATTCAGTACATGTATTGACTTTTTTTTTCTTTTTTTGTCGTAGATTTTCGCAGGATCCCATTACCGACTCCCTCTATGAAGGTGGACAATCAAGGGTCTAGGGTCTGACTGTTGGTAAACAGCTGTGATACTGGTAAGTGAATATTCAGTACATATACTAACTTTTTTTTTTCTTTTTTGTTGTACAGTTTTGCAGGATCCTGTTACCGACTCCCTCTATGAAGGTGGACAATCAAGGGTCTAGGGTCTGAGTGTTCGTAAGCAGCTGTGATACAGGTAAGTGATCATTCAGTTTCTATACACGTATTGACTTTTTTTCTTTTTTGTCGTACAATTTCGAGGGATCCCATTACAGACTCCCTCTATGAAGGTGGACAATCAAGGGTCTAGGGTCTGAGTGTTTGTGAACAGCTGTGATACTGTTAAGTGATCATTCAGTACATGTATTGACTTTTTTTTTTTTTTTTTGGTCGTACAGTTTCGAGGGATCCCATTACCGACTCCCTCTATGAAGGTGGACAATCAAGGGTCTAGGGTCTGACTGTTCGTAAACAGCTGTGATACAGGTAAGTGATCATTCAGTTTCTATACATGTATTTACTTTTTTTTCTTTTTTGTTGTACAGTTTCGCAGGATCCCATTACCGACTCCCTCTATGAAGGTGGACAATCCAGGGTCTAGGGTCTGACTGTTCGTGAACAGCTGTGATACAGGTAAGTGATCATTCAGTACATGTATTGACTTTTTTTTTCTTTTTTTGTCGTAGATTTTCGCAGGATCCCATTACCGACTCCCTCTATGAAGGTGGACAATCAAGGGTCTAGGGTCTGACTGTTGGTAAACAGCTGTGATACTGGTAAGTGAATATTCAGTACATATACTAACTTTTTTTTTTCTTTTTTGTTGTACAGTTTTGCAGGATCCTGTTACCGACTCCCTCTATGAAGGTGGACAATCAAGGGTCTAGGGTCTGAGTGTTCGTAAGCAGCTGTGATACAGGTAAGTGATCATTCAGTACATGTATTGACTTTTTTTTTCTTTTTTGTTGTACAGTTTCGCAGGATCCCATTACCGACTCCCTCTATGAAGGTGGACAATCAAGGGTCTAGGGTCTGACTGTAGGTAAACAGCTGTGATACTGGTAAGTGATTATTCAGTACATATACTGACTTTTTTTTCTTTTTTCTTGTACAGTTTCGCAGGATCTTGTTACCGACTCCCTCTCTGAAGGTGGACTATCAAGGGTCTAGGGTCTGAGTGTTCGTGAACAGCTGTGATACAGGTAAGTGATCATTCAGTACATGTATTGACTTTTTTTTTTCTTTTTTGTCGTAGAGTTTCGCAGGATCCCATTACCGACTCCCTCTATGAAGGTGGACAATCAAGGGTCTAGGGTCTGACTGTTGGTAAACAGCTGTGATACTGGTAAGTGATTATTCAGTACATATACTAACTTTTTTTTTCTTTTTTGTTGTACAGTTTCGCAGGATCCCATTACCGACTCCCTCTATGAAGGTGGACAATCAAGGGTCTAGGGTCTGAGTGTTCGTAAACAGCTGTGATACTGGTAAGTGATTATTCAGTACATATACTAACTTTTTTTTCTTTTTTGTTGTACAGTTTTGCAGGATCCTGTTACCGACTCCCTCTATGAAGGTGGACAATCAAGGGTCTAGGGTCTGAGTGTTCATAAACAGCTGTGATACAGGTAAGTGATCATTCAGTACATGTATTGACTTTTTTTTTTCTTTTTTGTCGTACAGTTTCGCAGGATCCCATTACAGACTCCCTCTATGAAGGTGGACAATCAAGGGTCTAGGTTCTGACTGTTGATAAACAGCTGTGATACTGGTAAGTGATTATTCAGTACATATGTGATATCCGTGATATCAAAAGTACAAAAAAAGACAGACCAACCACACCTTTAGGTTGTCTTTAATTAACCAAGTGCTGGAACTCACAACAACACTGTTCTCTGGGCAGCTACCAGCTTCAACTGGTTTCTTCTTCTAAGACACTCACAGTAGCTCTACTCTAGTGCCCCCTACTGGTTCTCAAAAACATAACCATTTTACACATTCACATTACTACAACATGTACTGACTTTTTTTTCTTTTTTGTCGTACAGTTTCGCTGGATCCTGTTACCGACTCCCTCTCTGAAGGTGGACTAACCAAGGTCTCTACATCTGCATCTCCATTTACAATTGTGACTGGCTGGCTGGTATTCTGTCCATCTTCAATTGTGTGAGGCTGACTGTTCGTAAATAGCTGTGACACAGGTAAGTGATCATTCACTTTCTATACACGTATTGACTTTTTTTTTTCTTTTTTGTCGTACAGTTTCCCAGGATCCCGTGACCGACTCCCTCTCTGAAGGTGGAAACGACTAACAAGGATTTTTACATCTGCATCTCCATTCTCTACTATGACTGACTGGCTGGTAGGTATTCTGTCCATCTTGAACTGTGTGAGGCTGACTGTTCGTAAACAGCTGTTATATAGGTAAGTGATCATTCAGTTTCTATACATGTATTTTTTTTTTTTTGTGCAGTTTCGCAAGATCCCATTACCGACTCCCTCTCTGAAGGTCGACTATCAAGGGTCTAGGGTCTGACTGTTGGTAAACAGCTGTGATACTGGTAAGTGATCATTCAGTACATATACTGACTTTTTAGTGATCATTCAGTTTCTATACACGTATTGACTTTTTTTTCATTTTTGTCGTACAGTTTCCCAGGATTCTATTACCGACTCCCTTTCTGAAGGTGCACTATCAAGGGTCTAGGGTCTGACTGTTCGTGAACAGCTGTGATACAGGTAAGTGATCATGTACATGTATATACATCTATGAAGGTGGACAATCAAGGGTCTAGGGTCTAACTGTTCGTGAACAGCTGTGATACAGGTAAGTGATCATTCAGTTTCTATACACGTATTGACTTTTTTATTTTCTTTTTTGTCGTACAGTTTCCCAGGATCCCGTGAAGGTGGAAACGACTTACAAGGATTTCTCCATCTGCATCTCCATTCTCTACTATGACTGGCTTGCAGGTATTCTGTCTATCTTGAACTGTGTGAGTCTGACTGTTCGTAATAGCTGTGATACAGGTAAGTGATCATTCAGTTTCTATACATGTATTGACTTTTTTTTCTTTTTTGTCGTACTGTTTCCTAGGATCCCGTGACCGACTCCCTCTCTGAAGGTGGAAATGACTAACAAGAGTCTATCCATTTGCTTCTCACTTCACAACTCTATATAGGTAAATACAGCTATATTCTGTCCATCTTCAGCTGTGTGAGGCTGAATGTTCGTAAACAGCTGTTATACAGGTAAGTGATTGTTCAGTTTCTATACATGTATTGACTTTTTTTTTTCTTTTTGTCGTACAGTTTCCCAGGATTCCATTATCAACTCCCTCTATGAAGGTGGACAATCAAGGGTCTAGGGTCTAACTGTTCGTAAACAGCTGTGATACAGGTAAGTGATCATTCAGTTTCTATACACGTTTTGACTTTTTTTCTTTTTTGTCGTACAGTTTCCCAGGATTCCATTACCGACTCCCTCTCTGAAGGTGGACTATCAAGGGTCTAGGGTCTGAGTGTTCGTGAACAGCTGTGATACAGGTAAGTGATCATTCAGTACATGTATTGACTTTTTTTTTCTTTTTTGTTGTACAGTTTCGCAGGATCCTTTGACCGACTCCCTCTCTGAAGGTGGACAATCAAGGGTCTAGGGTCTGACTGTTGGTAAACAGCTGTGTTACTGGTAAGTGATCATTCAGTACATATACTGACTTTTTAGTGATCATTCAGTTTCTATACACGTATTGACTTTTTTTTCTTTTTTGTCGTACAGTTTCCCAGGATTCTATTACCGACTCCCTCTCTGAAGGTGCACTATCAAGGGTCTAGGGTCTGACTGTTCGTGAACAGCTGTGATACAGGTAAGTGATCATGTACATGTATATACATCTATGAAGGTGGACAATCAAGGGTCTAGGGTCTAACTGTTCGTAAACAGCTGTGATACAGGTAAGTGATCATTCAGTTCCTATGCACGTATTGACTTTTTTTTTTTTTTGTCGTACAGTTTCCCAGGATTCCAATACCGACTCCCTCTCTGAAGGTGGACTATCAAGGGTCTAGGGTCTGAGTGTTCGTAAACAGCTGTGATACAGGTAAGTGATCATTCAGTACATGTACTGACTTTTTTTTCCTTTTTTGTTGTACAGTTTCGCAGGATCCTGTTACCGACTCCCTCTCTGAAGGTGGACTATCAAGGGTCTAGGGTCTGACTGTTCGTAAACAGCTGTGATACAGGTAAGTGATCATTCAGTTTCTATACACGTATTGACTTTTTTTTCTTTTTTTTCATACAGTTTCCCAGGATTCTATTACCGACTTCCTCTCTGAAGGTGTACTATCAAGGGTCTAGGGTCTGACTGTTTGTGAACAGCTTTGATACAGGTAAGTGATTATTCAGCTTCTATACATGTATTGACTTTTTTTTTCTTTTTTGTCGTACACTTTCCCAGGATCCCGTGACCGACTCCCTCTATGAAGGTGGAAAAGACTAACAAGGATTTTTCCATCTGCATCTCCATTCCCTACTATGACTGGCTGGCTGGTATTCTGTCCATCTTCAACTGTGTGAGGCTGACTGTTTGTAAACAGCTGTTATACAGGTAAGTGATCATTCAGTTTCTATACACGTATTGACTTTTTTTTTTTTTTTTCTTTTTTGTCGTACAGTTTCCCAGGATGCTGTGAAGGTGGAAACGACTAACAAGGATTTCTCCATCTGCATCTCCATTCTCTACTATGACTGGCTGGCAGGTATTCTGTCCATCTTGAACTGTGTGAGTCTGACTGTTCGTAATAGCTGTGATAAAGGTAAGTGATCATTCAGTACATGTATTGACTTTTTTTTTCTTTTTTGTTGTACAGTTTCGCAGGATCCCATTACCGACTCCCTCTATGAAGGTGGACAATCAAGGGTCTAGGGTCTGACTGTTGGTAAACAGTTGTGATACTGGTAAGTGATTATTCAGTACATGTACTGACTTTTTTTTGCTTTTTTGTCGTGCAGTTTCCCAGGATTCCATTACCGACTCCCTCTATGAAGGTGGACAATCAAGGGTCTAAGGTCTAACTTTTGGTAAACAGCTGTGATACTGGTAAGTGATTATTCAGTACATATACTGACTTTTTTTTCTTTTTTCTTGTACAGTTTCGCAGGATCTTGTTACCGACTCCCTCTCTGAAGGTGTACAATCAAGGGTCTAGGGTCTGACTGTTCGTGAACAGCTGTGATACAGGTAAGTGATCATGTACATGTATATACATCTATGAAGGTGGACAATCAAGGGTCTAGGGTCTAACTGTTCGTGAACAGCTGTGATACAGGTAAGTGATCATTCAGTTTCTATACATGTATTGACTTTTTTTTCTGTTTTGTCGTACTGTTTCCTAGGATCCCGTGACCGACTCCCTCTCTGAAGGTGGAAATGACTAACAAGAGTCTATCCATTTGCTTCTCACTTCACAACTCTATATAGGTAAATACAGCTATATTCTGTCCATCTTCAGCTGTGTGAGGCTGAATGTTCGTAAACAGTTGTTATACAGGTAAGTGATTGTTCAGTTTCTATACATGTATTGACTTTTTTTTTTTCTTTTTGTCGTACAGTTTCCCAGGATTCCATTATCAACTCCCTCTATGAAGGTGGACAATCAAGGGTCTAGGGTCTAACTGTTCGTAAACAGTTGTGATACAGATAAGTGATCATTCAGTTTCTATACACATTTTGACTTTTTTTCTTTTTTGTCGTACACTTTCCCAGGATTCCATTACCGACTCCCTCTCTGAAGGTGGACTATCAAGAGTCTAGGGTCTGAGTGTTCGTAAACAGCTGTGATACAGGTAAGTGATCATTCAGTACATGTATTGACTATTTTTTTTCTTTTTTGTTGTACAGTTTCGCAGGATCCTGTGACCGACTCCCTCTCTGAAGGTGGACAATCAAGGGTCTAGGGTCTGACTGTTGGTAAACAGCTGTGATATTGGTAAGTGATCATTCAGTACATATACTGACTTTTTAGTGATCATTCAGTTTCTATACACGTATTGACTTTTTTTTCATTTTTGTCGTACAGTTTCCCAGGATTCTATTACCGACTCCCTCTCTGAAGGTGGACAATCAAGGGTCTAGGGTCTGACTGTTGGTAAACAGCTGTGATACTGGTAAGTGATTATTCAGTACATATACTGACTTTTTTTTCTTTTTTGTCGTACAGTTTCCCAGGATTCCATTACTGACTCCCTCTCTGAAGGTGGACTATCAAGGGTCTAGGGTCTGAGTGTTCTAAACAGCTGTGATACAGGTAAGTGATCATTCAGTACATGTATTGACTTTTTTTTTCTTTTTTGTTGTACAGTTTCGCAGGATCCCATTACCGACTCCCTCTATGAAGGTGGACAATCAAGGGTCTAGGGTCTGACTGTTGGTAAACAGCTGTGATACTGGTAAGTGATTATTCAGTACATATACTAACTTTTTTTTTTCTTTTTTGTTGTACAGTTTTGCAGGATCCTGTTACCGACTCCCTCTATGAAGGTGGACAATCAAGGGTCTAGGGTCTGAGTGTTCGTAAGCAGCTGTGATACAGGTAAGTGATCATTCAGTACATGTATTGACTTTTTTTTTTTTTTGTCGTAGATTTTCGCAGGATCCCATTACCGACTCCCTCTATGAAGGTGGACAATCAAGGGTCTAGGGTCTGACTGTTGGTAAACAGCTGTGATACTGGTAAGTGATTATTCAGTACATATACTAACTTTTTTTTTTCTTTTTTGTCGTACAGTTTCGCAGGATCCTGTTACCGACTCCCTCTATGAAGGTGGACAATCAAGGGTCTAGGGTCTGACTGTTCGTAAACAGCTGTGATTCAGGTAAGTGATCATTCAGTTTCTATACACGTATTGACTTTTTTTCTTTTTTGTCGTACAATTTCGAGGGATCCCATTACAGACTCCCTCTATGAAGGTGGACAATCAAGGGTCTAGGGTCTGAGTGTTTGTGAACAGCTGTGATACTGTTAAGTGATCATTTAGTACATGTATTGACTTTTTTTTTTTTTTTGTCGTACAGTTTCGAGGGATCCCATTACCGACTCCCTCTATGAAGGTGGACAATCAAGGGTCTAGGGTCTGACTGTTCGTAAACAGCTGTGATACAGGTAAGTGATCATTCAGTTTCTATACATGTATTTACTTTTTTTTCTTTTTTGTTGTACAGTTTCCCAGGATCCCGTGACCGACTCCCTTTCTGAAGGTGGAAACGACTAACAAGGATTTTTCCATCTGCATCTCCATTCCCTACTATGACTGGCTGGCTGGTATTCTGTCCATCTTCAACTGTGTGAGGCTGACTGTTTGTAAACAGCTGTTATACAGGTAAGTGATCATTCAGTTTCTATACACGTATTGACTTTTTTTTTTTTTTCTTTTTTGTCGTACAGTTTCCCAGGATGCTGTGAAGGTGGAAACGACTAACAAGTATTTCTCCATCTGCATCTCCATTCTCTACTATGACTGGCTGGCAGGTATTCTGTCCATCTTGAACTGTGTGAGTCTGACTGTTCGTAATAGCTTTGATACAGGTAAGTAATCATTCAGTACATGTATTGACTTCTTTTTTCTTTTTTGTTGTACAGTTTCGCAGGATCCCATTACCGACTCCCTCTATGAAGGTGGACAATCCAGGGTCTAGGGTCTGACTGTTCGTGAACAGCTGTGATACAGGTAAGTGAACATTCAGTACATGTATTGACTTTTTTTCTTTTTTTGTCATAGATTTTCGCAGGATCCCATTACCGACTCCCTCTATGAAGGTGGACAATCAAGGGTCTAGGGTCTGACTGTTGGTAAACAGCTGTGATACTGGTAAGTGAATATTCAGTACATATACTAACTTTTTTTTTTTCTTTTTTGTTGTACAGTTTTGCAGGATCCTGTTACCGACTCCCTCTATGAAGGTGGACAATCAAGGGTCTAGGGTCTGAGTGTTCGTAAGCAGCTGTGATACAGGTAAGTGATCATTCAGTACATGTATTGACTTTTTTTTTCTTTTTTTGTCGTACAGTTTCGCAGGATCCTTTTACCGACTCCCTCTATGAAGGTGGACAATCAAGGGTCTAGGGTCTGACTGTTTGTAAACAGCTGTGATTCAGGTAAGTGATCATACAGTTTCTATACACGTATTGACTTTTTTTTTTTTTTTTTTTGTCGTACACTTTCCCAGGATTCCATTATCAACTCCCTCTATGAAGGTGGACAATCAAGGGTCTAGGATCTGACTGTTCGTAAACAGCTGTGATTCAGGTAAGTGATCATTCAGTTTCTATACACGTATTGACTTTTTTTCTTTTTTGTCGTACAATTTCGAGGGATCCCATTACAGACTCCCTCTATGAAGGTGGACAATCAAGGGTCTAGGGTCTGAGTGTTTGTGAACAGCTGTGATACTGTTAAGTGATCATTCAGTACATGTATTGACTTTTTTTTTTTTTTTTTGGTCGTACAGTTTCGAGGGATCCCATTACCGACTCCCTCTATGAAGGTGGACAATCAAGGGTCTAGGGTCTGACTGTTCGTAAACAGCTGTGATACAGGTAAGTGATCATTCAGTTTCTATACATGTATTTACTTTTTTTTCTTTTTTGTTGTACAGTTTCGCAGGATCCCATTACCGACTCCCTCTATGAAGGTGGACAATCCAGGGTCTAGGGTCTGACTGTTCGTGAACAGCTGTGATACAGGTAAGTGAACATTCAGTACATGTATTGACTTTTTTTCTTTTTTTGTCATAGATTTTCGCAGGATCCCATTACCGACTCCCTCTATGAAGGTGGACAATCAAGGGTCTAGGGTTTGACTGTTGGTAAACAGCTGTGATACTGGTAAGTGATTATTCAGTACATATACTAACTTTTTTTTTTCTTTTTTGTTGTACAGTTTTGCAGGATCCTGTTACCGACTCCCTCTATGAAGGTGGACAATCAAGGGTCTAGGGTCTGAGTGTTCGTAAGCAGCTGTGATACAGGTAAGTGATCATTCAGTACAAGTATTGACTTTTTTTTTCTTTTTTTGTCGTAGATTTTCGCAGGATCCCATTACCGACTCCCTCTATGAAGGTGGACAATCAAGGGTCTAGGGTCTGACTGTTGGTAAACAGCTGTGATACTGGTAAGTGAATATTCAGTACATATACTAACTTTTTTTTTTCTTTTTTGTTGTACAGTTTTGCAGGATCCTGTTACCGACTCCCTCTATGAAGGTGGACAATCAAGGGTCTGAGTGTTCGTAAGCAGCTGTGATACAGGTAAGTGATCATTCAGTACATGTATTGACTTTTTTTTTCTTTTTTTGTCGTAGATTTTCGCAGGATCCCATTACCGACTCCCTCTATGAAGGTGGACAATCAAGGGTCTAGGGTCTGACTGTTGGTAAACAGCTGTGATACTGGTAAGTGATTATTCAGTACATGTATTGACTTTTTTTGTCTTTTTTTGTCGTAGATTTTTTCAGGATCCTTTTACCGACTCCCTCTATGAAGGTGGACAATCAAGGGTCTAGGGTCTGACTGTTCGTAAACAGCTGTGATTCAGGCAAGTGATCATACAGTTTCTATACACGTATTGACTTTTTTTTTTTTTTTTTTTGTCGTACACTTTCCCAGGATTCCATTATCAACTCCCTCTATGAAGGTGGACAATCAAGGGTCTAGGATCTGACTGTTCGTAAACAGCTGTGATTCAGGTAAGTGATCATTCAGTTTCTATACACGTATTGACTTTTTTTCTTTTTTGTCGTACAATTTCGAGGGATCCCATTACAGACTCCCTCTATGAAGGTGGACAATCAAGGGTCTAGGGTCTGAGTGTTGGTAAACAGCTGTGATACTGGTAAGTGATTATTCAGTACATATACTAACTTTTTTTTTTCTTTTTTGTTGTACAGTTTTGCAGGATCCTGTTACCGACTCCCTCTATGAAGGTGGACAATCAAGGGTCTAGGGTCTGAGTGTTCGTAAGCAGCTGTGATACAGGTAAGTGATCATTCAGTACATGTATTGACTTTTTTTTTTTTTTGTCGTAGATTTTCGCAGGATCCCATTACCGACTCCCTCTATGAAGGTGGACAATCAAGGGTCTAGGGTCTGACTGTTGGTAAACAGCTGTGATACTGGTAAGTGATTATTCAGTACATATACTAACTTTTTTTTTTCTTTTTTGTCGTACAGTTTCGCAGGATCCTGTTACCGACTCCCTCTATGAAGGTGGACAATCAAGGGTCTAGGGTCTGACTGTTCGTAAACAGCTGTGATTCAGGTAAGTGATCATTCAGTTTCTATACACGTTTTGACTTTTTTTCTTTTTTGTCGTACAATTTCGAGGGATCCCATTACAGACTCCCTCTATGAAGGTGGACAATCAAGGGTCTAGGGTCTGAGTGTTTGTGAACAGCTGTGATACTGTTAAGTGATCATTCAGTACATGTATTGACTTTTTTTTTTTTTTTGTCGTACAGTTTCGAGGGATCCCATTACCGACTCCCTCTATGAAGGTGGACAATCAAGGGTCTAGGGTCTGACTGTTCGTAAACAGCTGTGATACAGGTAAGTGATCATTCAGTTTCTATACATGTATTTACTTTTTTTTCTTTTTTGTTGTACAGTTTCCCAGGATCCCGTGACCGACTCCCTTTCTGAAGGTGGAAACGACTAACAAGGATTTTTCCATCTGCATCTCCATTCCCTACTATGACTGGCTGGCTGGTATTCTGTCCATCTTCAACTGTGTGAGGCTGACTGTTTGTAAACAGCTGTTATACAGGTAAGTGATCATTCAGTTTCTATACACGTATTGACTTTTTTTTTTATTTCTTTTTTGTCGTACAGTTTCCCAGGATGCTGTGAAGGTGGAAACGACTAACAAGTATTTCTCCATCTGCATCTCCATTCTCTACTATGACTGGCTGGCAGGTATTCTGTCCATCTTGAACTGTGTGAGTCTGACTGTTCGTAATAGCTGTGATAAAGGTAAGTGATCATTCAGTACATGTATTGACTTTTTTTTTCTTTTTTTGTCGTACAGTTTCGCAGGATCCTTTTACCGACTCCCTCTATGAAGGTGGACAATCAAGGGTCTAGGGTCTGACTGTTCGTAAACAGCTGTGATTCAGGTAAGTGATCATACAGTTTCTATACACGTATTGACTTTTTTTTTTTTTTTTGTCGTACACTTTCCCAGGATTCCATTATCAACTCCCTCTATGAAGGTGGACAATCAAGGGTCTAGGATCTGACTGTTCGTAAACAGCTGTGATTCAGGTAAGTGATCATTCAGTTTCTATACACGTATTGACTTTTTTTCTTTTTTGTCGTACAATTTCGAGGGATCCCATTACAGACTCCCTCTATGAAGGTGGACAATCAAGGGTCTAGGGTCTGAGTGTTTGTGAACAGCTGTGATACTGTTAAGTGATCATTCAGTACATGTATTGACTTTTTTTTTTTTTTTTTGGTCGTACAGTTTCGAGGGATCCCATTACCGACTCCCTCTATGAAGGTGGACAATCAAGGGTCTAGGGTCTGACTGTTCGTAAACAGCTGTGATACAGGTAAGTGATCATTCAGTTTCTATACATGTATTTACTTTTTTTTCTTTTTTGTTGTACAGTTTCGCAAGATCCCATTACCGACTCCCTCTATGAAGGTGGACAATCCAGGGTCTAGGGTCTGACTGTTCGTGAACAGCTGTGATACAGGTAAGTGAACATTCAGTACATGTATTGACTTTTTTTCTTTTTTTGTCATAGATTTTCGCAGGATCCCATTACCGACTCCCTCTATGAAGGTGGACAATTAAGGGTCTAGGGTTTGACTGTTGGTAAACAGCTGTGATACTGGTAAGTGATTATTCAGTACATATACTAACTTTTTTTTTTCTTTTTTGTTGTACAGTTTTGCAGGATCCTGTTACCGACTCCCTCTATGAAGGTGGACAATCAAGGGTCTAGGGTCTGAGTGTTCATAAGCAGCTGTGATACAGGTAAGTGATCATTCAGTACATGTATTGACTTTTTTTTTCTTTTTTTGTCGTAGATTTTCGCAGGATCCCATTACCGACTCCCTCTATGAAGGTGGACAATCAAGGGTCTAGGGTCTGACTGTTGGTAAACAGCTGTGATACTGGTAAGTGAATATTCAGTACATATACTAACTTTTTTTTTTCTTTTTTGTTGTACAGTTTTGCAGGATCCTGTTACCGACTCCCTCTATGAAGGTGGACAATCAAGGGTCTAGGATCTGACTGTTGGTAAACAGCTGTGATACTGGTAAGTGATTATTCAGTGCATATACTGACTTTTTTTTTCTTTTTTGTTGTACAGTTTCGCAGGATCCTGTGACCGACTCCCTCTCTGAAGGTGGACAATCAAGGGTCTAGGGTCTGACTGTTGGTAAACAGCTGTGATACTGGTAAGTGATCATTCAGTACATATACTGACTTTTTAGTGATCATTCAGTTTCTATACACGTATTGACTTTTTTTTCATTTTTCATCAAGGGTCTAGGGTCTGACTGTTTGTGAACAGCTTTGATACAGGTAAGTGATTATTCAGCTTCTATACTTGAATTGACTTTTTTTTCTTTTTTGTCGTACAGTTTCCCAGGATCCCGTGACCGACTCCCTCTCTGAAGGTGGAAACGACTAACAAGGATTTTTCCATCTGCATCTCCATTCCCTACTATGACTGGCTGGCTGGTATTCTGTCCATCTTCAACTGTGTGAGGCTGACTGTTTGTAAACAGCTGTTATACAGGTAAGTGATCATTCAGTTTCTATACACGTATTGACTTTTTTTTTTTTTTTCTTTTTTGTCGTACAGTTTCCCAGGATGCTGTGAAGGTGGAAACGACTAACAAGTATTTCTCCATCTGCATCTCCATTCTCTACTATGACTGGCTGGCAGGTTTTCTGTCCATCTTGAACTGTGTGAGTCTGACTGTTCGTAATAGCTTTGATACAGGTAAGTGATCATTCAGTACATGTATTGACTTTTTTTTTCTTTTTTGTTGTACAGTTTCGCAGGATCCCATTACCGACTCCCTCTATGAAGGTGGACAATCCAGGGTCTAGGGTCTGACTGTTCGTGAACAGCTGTGATACAGGTAAGTGAACATTCAGTACATGTATTGACTTTTTTTCTGTTTTTGTCATAGATTTTCGCAGGATCCCATTACCGACTCCCTCTATGAAGGTGGACAATCAAGGGTCTAGGGTTTGACTGTTGGTAAACAGCTGTGATACTGGTAAGTGATTATTCAGTACATATACTAACTTTTTTTTTTCTTTTTTGTTGTACAGTTTTGCAGGATCCTGTTACCGACTCCCTCTATGAAGGTGGACAATCAAGGGTCTAGGGTCTGAGTGTTCGTAAGCAGCTGTGATACAGGTAAGTGATCATTCAGTACATGTATTGACTTTTTTTTTCTTTTTTTGTCGTAGATTTTCGCAGGATCCCATTACCGACTCCCTCTATGAAGGTGGACAATCAAGGGTCTAGGGTCTGACTGTTGGTAAACAGCTGTGATACTGGTAAGTGAATATTCAGTACATATACTAACTTTTTTTTTTCTTTTTTGTTGTACAGTTTTGCAGGATCCTGTTACCGACTCCCTCTATGAAGGTGGACAATCAAGGGTCTAGGGTCTGAGTGTTCGTAAGCAGCTGTGATACAGGTAAGTGATCATTCAGTACATGTATTGACTTTTTTTTTCTTTTTTTGTCGTAGATTTTCGCAGGATCCCATTACCGACTCCCTCTATGAAGGTGGACAATCAAGGGTCTAGGGTCTGACTGTTGGTAAACAGCTGTGATACTGGTAAGTGATTATTCAGTAGATATACTAACTTTTTTTTTTCTTTTTTGTCGTACAGTTTCGCAGGATCCTTTTACCGACTCCCTCTATGAAGGTGGACAATCAAGGGTCTAGGGTCTGACTGTTTGTAAACAGCTGTGATTCAGGTAAGTGATCATACAGTTTCTATACACGTATTGACTTTTTTTTTTTTTTTTTTTGTCGTACACTTTCCCAGGATTCCATTATCAACTCCCTCTATGAAGGTGGACAATCAAGGGTCTAGGATCTGACTGTTCGTAAACAGCTGTGATTCAGGTAAGTGATCATTCAGTTTCTATACACGTATTGACTTTTTTTCTTTTTTGTCGTACAATTTCGAGGGATCCCATTACAGACTCCCTCTATGAAGGTGGACAATCAAGGGTCTAGGGTCTGAGTGTTCGTAAGCAGCTGTGATACAGGTAAGTGATCATTCAGTACATGTATTGACTTTTTTTTTCTTTTTTTGTCGTAGATTTTCGCAGGATCCCATTACCGACTCCCTCTATGAAGGTGGACAATCAAGGGTCTAGGGTCTGACTGTTGGTAAACAGCTGTGATACTGGTAAGTGAATATTCAGTACATATACTAACTTTTTTTTTTCTTTTTTGTTGTACAGTTTTGCAGGATCCTGTTACCGACTCCCTCTATGAAGGTGGACAATCAAGGGTCTAGGGTCTGAGTGTTCGTAAGCAGCTGTGATACAGGTAAGTGATCATTCAGTACATGTATTGACTTTTTTTTTCTTTTTTTGTCGTAGATTTTCGCAGGATCCCATTACCGACTCCCTCTATGAAGGTGGACAATCAAGGGTCTAGGGTCTGACTGTTGGTAAACAGCTGTGATACTGGTAAGTGATTATTCAGTACATGTATTGACTTTTTTTGTCTTTTTTTGTCGTAGATTTTTGCAGGATCCTTTTACCGACTCCCTCTATGAAGGTGGACAATCAAGGGTCTAGGGTCTGACTGTTCGTAAACAGCTGTGATTCAGGCAAGTGATCATACAGTTTCTATACACGTATTGACTTTTTTTTTTTTTTTTTTTTGTCGTACACTTTCCCAGGATTCCATTATCAACTCCCTCTATGAAGGTGGACAATCAAGGGTCTAGGATCTGACTGTTCGTAAACAGCTGTGATTCAGGTAAGTGATCATTCAGTTTCTATACACGTATTGACTTTTTTTCTTTTTTGTCGTACAATTTCGAGGGATCCCATTACAGACTCCCTCTATGAAGGTGGACAATCAAGGGTCTAGGGTCTGAGTGTTTGTGAACAGCTGTGATACTGTTAAGTGATCATTCAGTACATGTATTGACTTTTTTTTTTTTTTTTTTTGGTCGTACAGTTTCGAGGGATCCCATTACCGACTCCCTCTATGAAGGTGGACAATCAAGGGTCTAGGGTCTGAGTGTTCGTGAACAGCTGTGATATAGGTAAGTGATCATTCAGTACATGTATTGACTTTTTTTTCATTTTTGTCGTACAGTTTCCCAGGATTCTATTACCGACTCCCTCTCTGAAGGTGTACTATCAAGGGTCTAGGGTCTGACTGTTCGTGAACAGCTGTGATACAGGTAAGTGATCATGTACATGTATATACATCTATGAAGGTGGACAATCAAGGGTCTAGGGTCTAACTGTTCGTGAACAGCTGTGATACAGGTAAGTGATCATTCAGTTTCTATACATGTATTGACTTTTTTTTATTTTTTCTTGTACAGTTTCGCAGGATCTTGTTACCGACTCCCTCTCTGAAGGTGGACTATCAAGGGTCTAGGGTCTGAGTGTTCGTGAACAGCTGTGATACAGGTAAGTGATCATTCAGTACATGTATTGACTTTTTTTTCATTTTTGTCGTACAGTTTCCCAGGATTCTATTACCGACTCCCTCTCTGAAGGTGTACTATCAAGGGTCTAGGGTCTGACTGTTCGTGAACAGCTGTGATACAGGTAAGTGATCATGTACATGTATATACATCTATGAAGGTGGACAATCAAGGGTCTAGGGTCTAACTGTTCGTGAACAGCTGTGATACAGGTAAGTGATCATTCAGTTTCTATACATGTATTGACTTTTTTTTCTGTTTTGTCGTACTGTTTCCTAGGATCCCGTGACCGACTCCCTCTCTGAAGGTGGAAATGACTAACAAGAGTCTATCCATTTGCTTCTCACTTCACAACTCTATATAGGTAAATACAGCTATATTCTGTCCATCTTCAGCTGTGTGAGGCTGAATGTTCGTAAACAGTTGTTATACAGGTAAGTGATTGTTCAGTTTCTATACATGTATTGACTTTTTTTTTTTTTTTTTGTCGTACAGTTTCCCAGGATTCCATTATCAACTCCCTCTATGAAGGTGGACAATCAAGGGTCTAGGGTCTAACTGTTCGTAAACAGCTGTGATACAGGTAAGTGATCATTCAGTTTCTATACACGTTTTGACTTTTTTTCTTTTTTGTCGTACACTTTCCCAGGATTCCATTACCGACTCCCTCTCTGAAGGTGGACTATCAAGAGTCTAGGGTCTGAGTGTTCGTAAACAGCTGTGATACAGGTAAGTGATCATTCAGTACATGTATTGACTTTTTTTTTCTTTTTTGTTGTACAGTTTCGCAGGATCCTGTGACCGACTCCCTCTCTGAAGGTGGACTATCAAGGGTCTAGGGTCTGAGTGTTCGTGAACAGCTGTGATACAGGTAAGTGATCATTCAGTACATGTATTGACTTTTTTTTTCTTTTTTGTTGTACAGTTTCGCAGGATCCTGTGACCGACTCCCTCTCTGAAGGTGGACAATCAAGGGTCTAGGGTCTGACTGTTGGTAAACAGCTGTGATACTGGTAAGTGATCATTCAGTACATATACTGACTTTTTAGTGATCATTCAGTTTCTATACACGTATTGACTTTTTTTTCATTTTTGTCGTACAGTTTCCCAGGATTCTATTACCGACTCCCTCTCTGAAGGTGCACTATCAAGGGTCCAGGGTCTGACTGTTCGTGAACAGCTGTGATACAGGTAAGTGATCATGTACAGCTGTGATACAGGTAAGTGATCATTCAGTTTCTATACACGTATTGACTTTTTTTTTCTTTTTTTTCATACAGTTTCCCAGGATTCTATTACCGACTCCCTCTCTGAAGATGGACTATCAAGGGTCTAGGGTCTGAGTGTTCGTGAACAGCTGTGATACTGGTAAGTGATTATTCAGTACATATACTGACTTTTTTTTCTTTTTTGTCGTACAGTTTCCCAGGATTTCATTACTGACTCCCTCTCTGAAGGTGGACTATCAAGGGTCTAGGGTCGGAGTGTTCTAAACAGCTGTGATACAGGTAAGTGATCATTCAGTACATGTATTGACTTTTTTTTTTTCTTTTTTGTTGTAGAGTTTCGCAGGATCTTGTTACCGACTCCCTCTATGAAGGTGGACAATCAAGGGTCTAGGGTCTGAGTGTTCGTGAACAGCTGTGATACAGGTAAGTGATCATTCAGTACATGTATTGACTTTTTTTTTTTCTTTTTTGTCGTAGAGTTTCGCAGGATCCCATTACCGACTCCCTCTATGAAGGTGGACAATCAAGGGTCTAAGGTCTGACTGTTGGTAAACAGCTATGATACTGGTAAGTGATTATTCAGTACATATACTAACTTTTTTTTTCTTTTTTGTTGTACAGTTTTGCAGGATCCTGTTACCGACTCCCTCTATGAAGGTGGACAATCAAGGGTCTAGGGTCTGAGTGTTCGACTCCCTCTCTGAAGGTCGAAATGACTAACAAGAGTCTATCCATTTGCTTCTCACTTCACAACTCTATATAGGTAAATACAGCTATATTCTGTCCATCTTCAGCTGTGTGAGGCTGAATGTTCGTAAACAGCTTTTATACAGGTAAGTGATTGTTCAGTTTCTATACATGTAGTGACTTTTTTTTTTTTTCTTTTTGTTGTTTCGCAGGATCCTGTTACCGACTCCCTCTCTGAAGGTGGACTATCAAGGGTCTAGGGTCTGAGTGTTCGTGAACAGCTGTGATACAGGTAAGTGATCATTCAGTACATGTATTGACTTTTTTTTTCTTTTTTGTTGTACAGTTTCGCAGGATCCTGTGACCGACTCCCTCTCTGAAGGTGGACAATCAAGGGTCTAGGGTCTGACTGTTGGTAAACAGCTGTGATACTGGTAAGTGATCATTCAGTACATACACTGACTTTTTAGTGATCATTCAGTTTCTATACACGTATTGACTTTTTTTTCATTTTTGTCGTACAGTTTCCCAGGATTCTATTACCGACTCCCTCTCTAAAGGTGCACTATCAAGGGTCTAGGGTCTGACTGTTCGTGAACAGCTGTGATACAGGTAAGTGATCATGTACATGTATATACATCTATGAAGGTGGACAATCAAGGGTCTAGGGTCTAACTGTTCGTAAACAGCTGTGATACAGGTAAGTGATCATTCAGTACATGTATTGACTTTTTTTTTCTTTTTTGTCGTACAGTTTCGCAGGATCCCATTACCGACTCCCTCTATGAAGGTGGACAATCAAGGGTCTAGGGTCTGACTGTTGGTAAACAGCTGTGATACTGGTAAGTGATTATTCAGTACATATACTGACTTTTTTTTCTTTTTTGTCGTACAGTTTCCCAGGATTCCATTACTGACTCCCTCTCTGAAGGTGGACTATCAAGGGTCTAGGGTCTGAGTGTTCTAAACAGCTGTGATACAGGTAAGTGATCATGTACATGTATATACATCTATGAAGGTGGACAATCAAGGGTCTAGGGTCTAACTGTTCGTGAACAGCTGTGATACAGGTAAGTGATCATTCAGTTTCTATACACGTATTGACTTTTTTATTTTCTTTTTTGTCGTACAGTTTCCCAGGATCCCGTGAAGGTGGATACGACTTACAAGGGTTTCTCCATCTGCATCTCCATTCTCTACTATGACTGGCTGGCAGGTATTCTGTCCATCTTGAACTGTGTGAGTCTGACTGTTCGTAATAGCTTTGATACAGGTAAGTGATCATTCAGTTTCTATACATGTATTGACTTTTTTTTCTTTTTTGTCGTACTGTTTCCTAGGATCCCGTGACCGACTCCCTCTCTGAAGGTGGAAATGACTAACAAGAGTCTATCCATTTGCTTCTCACTTCACAACTCTATATAGGTAAATACAGCTATATTCTGTCCATCTTCAGCTGTGTGAGGCTGAATGTTCGTAAACAGCTGTTATACAGGTAAGTGATTGTTCAGTTTCTATACATGTATTGACTTTTTTTTTTTTCTTTTTGTCGTACAGTTTCCCAGGATTCCATTATCAACTCCCTCTATGAAGGTGGACAATCAAGGGTCTAGGGTCTAACTGTTCGTAAACAGCTGTGATACAGGTAAGTGATCATTCAGTTTCTATACACGTTTTGACTTTTTTTCTTTTTTGTCGTACACTTTCCCAGGATTCCATTACCGACTCCCTCTCTGAAGGTGGACTATCAAGGGTCTAGGGTCTGAGTGTTCGTGAACAGCTGTGATACAGGAAAGTGATCATTCAGTACATGTATTGACTTTTTTTTTCTTTTTTGTTGTACAGTTTCGCAGGATCCTGTGACCGACTCCCTCTCTGAAGGTGGACAATCAAGGGTCTAGGGTCTGACTGTTGGTAAACAGCTGTGATACTGGTAAGTGATCATTCAGTACATATACTGACTTTTTAGTGATCATTCAGTTTCTATACACGTATTGACTTTTTTTTCATTTTTGTCGTACAGTTTCCCAGGATTCTATTACCGACTCCCTCTCTGAAGGTGCACTATCAAGGGTCTAGGGTCTGACTGTTCGTGAACAGCTGTGATACAGGTAAGTGATCATGTACAGCTGTGATACAGGTAAGTGATCATTCAGTTTCTATACACGTATTGACTTTTTTTTTCTTTTTTTTCATACAGTTTCCCAGGATTCTATTACCGACTCCCTCTCTGAAGATGGACTATCAAGGGTCTAGGGTCTGAGTGTTCGTAAACAGCTGTGATAGTGGTAAGTGATCATTCAGTACATGTATTGACTTTTTTTTTCTTTTTTGTTGTACAGTTTCGCAGGATCCCATTACCGACTCCCTCTATGAAGATGGACAATCAAGGGTCTAGGGTCTGACTGTTGGTAAACAGCTGTGATACTGGTAAGTGATCATTCAGTACATGTATTGACTTTTTTTTTTTCTTTTTTGTTGTAGAGTTTCGCAGGATCTTGTTACCGACTCCCTCTATGAAGGTGGACAATCAAGGGTCTAGGGTCTGAGTGTTCGTGAACAGCTGTGATACAGGTAAGTGATCATTCAGTACATGTATTGACTTTTTTTTTTTCTTTTTTGTCGTAGAGTTTCGCAGGATCCCATTACCGACTCCCTCTATGAAGGTGGACAATCAAGGGTCTAAGGTCTGACTGTTGGTAAACAGCTGTGATACTGGTAAGTGATTATTCAGTACATATACTAACTTTTTTTTTCTTTTTTGTTGTACAGTTTTGCAGGATCCTGTTACCGACTCCCTCTATGAAGGTGGACAATCAACAGCTTTTATACAGGTAAGTGATTGTTCAGTTTCTATACATGTAGTGACTTTTTTTTTTTTTTCTTTTTGTCGTTTCGCAGGATCCTGTTACCGACTCCCTCTCTGAAGGTGGACTATCAAGGGTCTAGGGTCTGAGTGTTCGTGAACAGCTGTGATACAGGTAAGTGATCATTCAGTACATGTATTGACTTTTTTTTTCTTTTTTGTTGTACAGTTTCGCAGGATCCTGTGACCGACTCCCTCTCTGAAGGTGGACAATCAAGGGTCTAGGGTCTGACTGTTGGTAAACAGCTGTGATACTGGTAAGTGATCATTCAGTACATATACTGACTTTTTAGTGATCATTCAGTTTCTATACACGTATTGACTTTTTTTTCATTTTTGTCGTACAGTTTCCCAGGATTCTATTACCGACTCCCTCTCTTAAGGTGCACTATCAAGGGTCTAGGGTCTGACTGTTCGTGAACAGCTGTGATACAGGTAAGTGATCATGTACATGTATATACATCTATGAAGGTGGACAATCAAGGGTCTAGGGTCTAACTGTTCGTAAACAGCTGTGATACAGGTAAGTGATCATTCAGTACATGTATTGACTTTTTTTTTCTTTTTTGTCGTACAGTTTCGCAGGATCCCATTACCGACTCCCTCTATGAAGGTGGACAATCAAGGGTCTAGGGTCTGACTGTTGGTAAACAGCTGTGATACTGGTAAGTGATTATTCAGTACATATACTGACTTTTTTTTCTTTTTTGTCGTACAGTTTCCCAGGATTCCATTACTGACTCCCTCTCTGAAGGTGGACTATCAAGGGTCTAGGGTCTGAGTGTTCTAAACAGCTGTGATACAGGTAAGTGATCATTCAGTACATGTATTGACTTTTTTTTTCTTTTTTGTTGTACAGTTTCGCAGGATCCTGTTACCGACTCCCTCTCTGAAGGTGGACTATCAAGGGTCTAGGGTCTGAGTGTTCGTGAACAGCTGTGATATAGGTAAGTGATCATTCAGTACATATACTGACTTTTTTTTCTTTTTTGTCGTACAGTTTCCCAGGATTCCATTACTGACTCCCTCTCTGAAGGTGGACTATCAAGGGTCTAGGGTCTGAGTGTTCTAAACAGCTGTGATACAGGTAAGTGATCATGTACATGTATATACATCTATGAAGGTGGACAATCAAGGGTCTAGGGTCTAACTGTTCGTGAACAGCTGTGATACAGGTAAGTGATCATTCAGTTTCTATACACGTATTGACTTTTTTATTTTCTTTTTTGTCGTACAGTTTCCCAGGATCCCGTGAAGGTGGATACGACTTACAAGGGTTTCTCCATCTGCATCTCCATTCTCTACTATGACTGGCTGGCAGGTATTCTGTCCATCTTGAACTGTGTGAGTCTGACTGTTCGTAATAGCTTTGATACAGGTAAGTGATCATTCAGTTTCTATACATGTATTGACTTTTTTTTCTTTTTTGTCGTACTGTTTCCTAGGATCCCGTGACCGACTCCCTCTCTGAAGGTGGAAATGACTAACAAGAGTCTATCCATTTGCTTCTCACTTCACAACTCTATATAGGTAAATACAGCTATATTCTGTCCATCTTCAGCTGTGTGAGGCTGAATGTTCGTAAACAGCTGTTATACAGGTAAGTGATTGTTCAGTTTCTATACATGTATTGACTTTTTTTTTTTCTTTTTGTCGTACAGTTTCCCAGGATTCCATTATCAACTCCCTCTATGAAGGTGGACAATCAAGGGTCTAGGGTCTAACTGTTCGTAAACAGCTGTGATACAGGTAAGTGATCATTCAGTTTCTATACACGTTTTGACTTTTTTTCTTTTTTGTCGTACACTTTCCCAGGATTCCATTACCGACTCCCTCTCTGAAGGTGGACTATCAAGAGTCTAGGGTCTGAGTGTTCGTAAACAGCTGTGATACAGGTAAGTGATCATTCAGTACATGTATTGACTATTTTTTTTCTTTTTTGTTGTACAGTTTCGCAGGATCCTGTGACCGACTCCCTCTCTGAAGGTGGACTATCAAGGGTCTAGGGTCTGAGTGTTCGTGAACAGCTGTGATACAGGAAAGTGATCATTCAGTACATGTATTGACTTTTTTTTTCTTTTTTGTTGTACAGTTTCGCAGGATCCTGTGACCGACTCCCTCTCTGAAGGTGGACAATCAAGGGTCTAGGGTCTGACTGTTGGTAAACAGCTGTGATACTGGTAAGTGATCATTCAGTACATATACTGACTTTTTAGTGATCATTCAGTTTCTATACACGTATTGACTTTTTTTTCATTTTTGTCGTACAGTTTCCCAGGATTCTATTACCGACTCCCTCTCTGAAGGTGCACTATCAAGGGTCTAGGGTCTGACTGTTCGTGAACAGCTGTGATACAGGTAAGTGATCATGTACAGCTGTGATACAGGTAAGTGATCATTCAGTTTCTATACACGTATTGACTTTTTTTTTCTTTTTTTTCATACAGTTTCCCAGGATTCTATTACCGACTCCCTCTCTGAAGATGGACTATCAAGGGTCTAGGGTCTGAGTGTTCGTAAACAGCTGTGATAGTGGTAAGTGATCATTCAGTACATGTATTGACTTTTTTTTTCTTTTTTGTTGTACAGTTTCGCAGGATCCCATTACCGACTCCCTGTATGAAGATGGACAATCAAGGGTCTAGGGTCTGACTGTTGGTAAACAGCTGTGATACTGGTAAGTGATCATTCAGTACATGTATTGACTTTTTTTTTTTCTTTTTTGTTGTAGAGTTTCGCAGGATCTTGTTACCGACTCCCTCTATGAAGGTGGACAATCAAGGGTCTAGGGTCTGAGTGTTCGTGAACAGCTGTGATACAGGTAAGTGATCATTCAGTACATGTATTGACTTTTTTTTTTTCTTTTTTGTCGTAGAGTTTCGCAGGATCCCATTACCGACTCCCTCTATGAAGGTGGACAATCAAGGGTCTAAGGTCTGACTGTTGGTAAACAGCTGTGATACTGGTAAGTGATTATTCAGTACATATACTAACTTTTTTTTTCTTTTTTGTTGTACAGTTTTGCAGGATCCTGTTACCGACTCCCTCTATGAAGGTGGACAATCAAGGGTCTAGGGTCTGAGTGTTCGACTCCCTCTCTGAAGGTGGAAATGACTAACAAGAGTCTATCCATTTGCTTCTCACTTCACAACTCTATATAGGTAAATACAGCTATATTCTGTCCATCTTCAGCTGTGTGAGGCTGAATGTTCGTAAACAGCTTTTATACAGGTAAGTGATTGTTCAGTTTCTATACATGTAGTGACTTTTTTTTTTTTTTCTTTTTGTCGTTTCGCAGGATCCTGTTACTGACTCCCTCTCTGAAGGTGGACTATCAAGGGTCTAGGGTCTGAGTGTTCGTGAACAGCTGTGATACAGGTAAGTGATCATTCAGTACATGTATTGACTTTTTTTTTCTTTTTTGTTGTACAGTTTCGCAGGATCCTGTGACCGACTCCCTCTCTGAAGGTGGACAATCAAGGGTCTAGGGTCTGACTGTTGGTAAACAGCTGTGATACTGGTAAGTGATCATTCAGTACATATACTGACTTTTTAGTGATCATTCAGTTTCTATACACGTATTGACTTTTTTTTCATTTTTGTCGTACAGTTTCCCAGGATTCTATTACCGACTCCCTCTCTAAAGGTGCACTATCAAGGGTCTAGGGTCTGACTGTTCGTGAACAGCTGTGATACAGGTAAGTGATCATGTACATGTATATACATCTATGAAGGTGGACAATCAAGGGTCTAGGGTCTAACTGTTCGTAAACAGCTGTGATACAGGTAAGTGATCATTCAGTACATGTATTGACTTTTTTTTTCTTTTTTGTCGTACAGTTTCGCAGGATCCCATTACCGACTCCCTCTATGAAGGTGGACAATCAAGGGTCTAGGGTCTGACTGTTGGTAAACAGCTGTGATACTGGTAAGTGATTATTCAGTACATATACTGACTTTTTTTTCTTTTTTGTCGTACAGTTTCCCAGGATTCCATTACTGACTCCCTCTCTGAAGGTGGACTATCAAGGGTCTAGGGTCTGAGTGTTCTAAACAGCTGTGATACAGGTAAGTGATCATTCAGTACATGTATTGACTTTTTTTTTCTTTTTTGTTGTACAGTTTCGCAGGATCCCATTACCGACTCCCTCTATGAAGGTGGACAATCAAGGGTCTAGGGTGTGACTGTTGGTAAACAGCTGTGATACTGGTAAGTGATTATTCAGTACATATACTGACTTTTTTTTCTTTTTTGTCGTACAGTTTCGCTGGATCCTGTTACCGACTCCCTCTCTGAAGGTGGACTAACCAAGGTCTTTACATCTGCATCTCCATTTACAATTGTGACTGGCTGGCCGGTATTCTGTCCATCTTCAATTGTGTGAGGCTGGCTGTTCGTAAATAGTTGTGATACAGATAAGTGATCATTCAGTACATGTATTGACTTTTTTTTTTTTTTTTTTGTCGTACAGTTTCCCAGGATCCCGTGACCGACTCCCTCTCTGAAGGTGGAAACGACTAACAAGGATTTTTCCATCTGCATCTCCATTCTCTACTGTGACTGACTGGCTGGCAGGTATTCTGTCCATCTTGAACTGTGTGAGGCTGACTGTTCGTAAACAGCTGTTATATAGGTAAGTGATCATTCAGTTTCTATACACGTATTGACTTTTTTTTTTCTTTATTGTCGTACAGTTTCCCAGGATCCCGTGACCGAATCCCTCTCTAAAGGTGCACTATCAAGGGTCTAGGGTCTGACTGTTCGTAATAGCTTTGATACAGGTAAGTGATCATTCAGTTTCTATACATGAATTGACTTTTTTTTCTTTTTTGTCGTACAGTTTCCTAGGATCCCGTGACCGACTCCCTCTCTGAAGGTGGAAACTACTAACAAGGATTTTTCCATCTGCATCTCCATTCTCTGCTATGACTCTCTGGCTGGTATTCTGTCCATCTTCAACTGTGTGAGGCTGAATGTTCGTAAACAGCTGTTATACAGGTAAGTGATTGTTCAGTTTCTATACATGTATTGACTTTTTTTTTTCTTTTTGTCGTACAGTTTCCCAGGATTCCATTATCAACTCCCTCTCTGAAGGTGGACAATCAAGGGTCTAGGGTCTGACTGTTCGTAAACAGCTGTGATACAGATAAGTGATCATTCAGTACATGTATTGACTTTTTTTTTCTTTTTTGTCGTACAGTTTCCCAGGATCCCGTGACCGACTCCCTCTCTGAAGGTGGAAACGACTAACAAGGATTTTTCCATCTGCATCTCCATTCTCTACTATGACTGGCTGGCTGGTATTCTGTCCATCTTCAACTGTGTGAGGCTGACTGTTCGTAAATAGCTGTGATACAGGTAAGTGATTATTCAGTTTCTATACATGTATTGAATTTTTTTTCTTTTTTGTCATACAATTTCCCAGGATCCCGTGACTGACTCCCTCTCTGAAGGTGGACTAACCAAGGTCTTTACATTTGCATCTCCATTTACAACTGTGACTGGCTGGCTGGTATTCTGTCCATCTTCAACTGTGTGAGGCTGACTGTCCGTAAACAGCTGTTATACAGGTAAGTAATCATTCAGTTTCTATACACGTATTGACTTTTTTTTCTTTTTTTGTCGTACAATTTCCCAGGATCCCGTGACCGACTCCCTCTATGAAGTTGGACAATCAAGGGTCTAGTGTCTGACTGTTGGTAAACAGCTGTGATACTGGTAAGTGATAATTCAGTACATATACTGACTTTTTAGTGATCATTCAGTTTCTATACACGTATTGACTTTTTTTTCCTTTTTGTCGTACAGTTTCCCAGGATTCTATTACCGACTCCCTCTCCGAAGGTGCACTATCAAGGGTCTAGGGTCTGACTGTTCGTTAACAGCTGTGATACAGGTAAGTGATCATTCAGTTTCTATACACGTATTGACTTTTTTTATTTTTTGTCGTACAGTTTCGCAGGATCCCATTACCGACTCCCTCTATGAAGTTGGACAATCAAGGGTCTAGGGTCTGACTGTTGGTAAACAGCTGTGATACTGGTAAGTGATTATTCAGTACATATACTGACTTTATTTTCTTTTTTGTCGTACAGTTTCGCAGGATCCTGTTACCGACTCCCTCTCTGAAGGTGCACTATCAAGGGTCTAGGGTCTGACTGTTCGTAAACAGCTTTGATACAATTAAGTGATTATTCAGTTTCTATACACGTATTGACTTTTTTATTTTTTTATTTTTTGTCGTACAGTTTCCCAGGATCCCGTGAAGGTGGATACGACTAACAAGGATTTCTCCATCTGCATCTCCATTCTCTACTATGACTGGCTGGCAGGTATTCTGTCCATCTTGAACTGTGTGAGTCTGACTGTTCGTAAACAGCTTTGATACAGGTAAGTGATCATTCAGTTTCTAACAAGAGTTTGTCCATTTGCTTCTCACTTCACAACTCTATATAGGTAAATACAGCTATATTCTGTCCATCTTCAGCTGTGTGAGGCTGAATGTTCGTAAACAGCTGTTATACAGGTAAGTGATTGTTCAGTTTCTATACATGTATTGACTTTTTTTTTTTCTTTTTGTCGTACAGTTTCCCAGGATTCCATTATCAACTCCCTCTATGAAGGTGGACAATCAAGGGTCTAGGGTCTAACTGTTCGTAAACAGCTGTGATACAGGTAAGTGATCATTCAGTACATGTATTGACTTTTTTTTTTTTTTTTGTCATACAGTTTCGCAGGATCCCATTTCCGACTCCCTCTCTGAAGGTGCACTATCAAGGGTCTAGGGTCTGACTGTTCGTGAACAGCTGTGATACAGGTAAGTGATCATTTAGTTTCTATACACGTATTGACTTTTTTTCTTTTTTGTCGTACAGTATCCCAGGATTCCATTACCGACTCCCTCTCTGAAGGTGGAGTATCAAGGGTCTAGGGTCTGAGTTTTCATAAACAGCTGTGATACAGGTAAGTGATCATTCAGTTTCTATACATGTATTGACTTTTTTTCTTTTTTGTCGTACAGTTTCCTAGGATCCCGTGACCGACTCCCTCTCTGAAGGTGGAAACGACTAACAAGAGTCTATCCATTTTATTCTCACTTCACAACTCTATATAGGTAAATACAGCTATATTCTGTCCAACTTCAGCTGTGTGAGGCTGACTGTTCGCAAACAGCTTTGATACAGGTAAGTGATCATTCAGTTTCTATACATGTATTGACTTTTTTTTTCTTTTTTGTCGTACAGTTTCCCAGGATCCTGTTACCGACTCCCTCTCTGAAGGTGCACTATCAAGGGTCTAGGGTCTGACTGTTCGTAAACAGCTTTGATACAAGTAAGTGATTATTCAGTTTCTATACACGTATTGACTTTTTTTCTTTCTTGTCATACAATTTCCCAGGATCCCATTACCGACTCCCTCTCTGAAGGTGGACTAACCAAGGTCTTTACATTTGCATCTCCATTTACAACTGTGACTGGCTGGCTGGTATTCTGTCCATCTTCAACTGTGTGAGGCTGACTGTTCGTAAACAGCTTTGATACAAGTAAGTGATCATTCAGTTTCTATACACGTATTGACTTTTTTTTCTTTTTTTGCCGTACAATTTCCCAGGATCCCGTGACCGACTCCCTCTATGAAGGTTTACAATCAAGGGTCTAGGGTCTGACTGTTGGTAAACAGCTGTGATACTGGTAAGTGATCATTCAGTACATATACTGACTTTTTAGTGATCATTCAGTTTCTATACACGTATTGACTTTTTTTTCTTTTTTGTCGTACAGTTTCCCAGGATTCCATTTCCGACTCCCTCTCTGAAGGTGCACTATCAAGGGTCTAGGGTCTGACTGTTCGTGAACAGCTGTGATACAGGTAAGTGATCATTTAGTTTCTATACACGTATTGACTTTTTTTCTTTTTTGTCGTACAGTATCCCAGGATTCCATTACCGACTCCCTCTCTGAAGGTGGAGTATCAAGGGTCTAGGGTCTGAGTGTTCATAAACAGCTGTGATACAGGTAAGTGATCATTCAGTTTCTATACATGTATTGACTTTTTTTCTTTTTTGTCGTACAGTTTCCTAGGATCCCGTGACCGACTCCCTCTCTGAAGGTGGAAACGACTAACAAGAGTTTATCCATTTTCTTCTCACTTCACAACTCTATATAGGTAAATACAGCTATATTCTGTCCATCTTCAGCTGTGTGAGGCTGAATGTTCGTAAACAGCTATTATACAGGTAAGTGATTGTTCAGTTTCTATACATGTATTGACTTTTTTTTTTTCTTTTTGTCGTACAGTTTCCCAGGATTCCATTATCAACTCCCTCTATGAAGGTGGACAATCAAGGGTCTAGGGTCTGACTGTTCGTAAACAGCTGTGATACAGGTAAGTGATCATTCAGTTTCTATACACGTGTTGACTTTTTTTCTTTTTTGTCGTACAGTTTCCCAGGATATAGTCCCGTGACCGACTCCCTCTATGAAGGTGGACAATCAAGGGTCTAGGGTCTGACTGTTGGTAAACAGCTGTGATACTGGTAAGTGATTATTCAGTACATATACTGACTTTTTTTTCTTTTTTGTTGTACAGTTTCGCAGGATCCTGTTACCGACTCCCTCTATGAAGGTGGACAATCAAGGGTCTTGAGTCTGAGTGTTTGTGAACAGCTGTGATACTGGTAAGTGATCATTCAGTACATGTATTGACTTTTTTTTTTTTTTTTTTTTTTGTCGTACAGTTTCGCAGGATCCCATTACTGACTCCCTCTATGAAGGTGGACAATCAAGGGTCTAAGGTCTAACTTTTGGTAAACAGCTGTGATAGTGGTAAGTGATTATTCAGTACATATAGTGACTTTTTTTTCTTGTACAGTTTCGCAGGATCCTGTTACCGACTCCCTCTCTGAAGGTGGACTATCAAGGGTCTAGGGTCTGACTGTTGGTAAACAGCTGTGATACTGGTAAGTGATTATTCAGTACATATACTGACTTTTTTTTCTTTTTTTTCGTACATTTTCGCTGGATCCTGTTACTGACTCCCTCTCTGAAGGTGGACTAACCAAGGTCTTTACATTTGCATCTCCATTTACAATTGTGACTGGCTGGCTGGTATTCTGTCCATCTTCAACTGTGTGAGGCTGACTGTTCGCAAACAGCTTTGATACAGGTAAGTGATTGTTCAGTTTCTATACATGTATTGACTTTTTTTTTCTTTTTGTCGTACAGTTTCCCAGGATTCCATTATCAACTCCCTCTATGAAGGTGGACAATCAAGGGTCTAGGGTCTGAGTGTTCGTGAACAGCTGTGATACAGGTAAGTGATCATTCAGTACATGTATTGACTTTTTTTTTTATTTTTTGTCGTACAGTTTCGTAGGATCCCATTACCGACTCCCTCTATGAAGGTGGACAATCAAGGGTCTAGGGTCTGACTGTTGGTAAACAGCTGTGATACTGGTAAGTGATTATTCAGTACATATACTGACTTTTTTTTCTTTTTTGTTGTACAGTTTCGCACGATTCTGTTACCGACTCCCTCTCTGAAGGTGGACAATCAAGGGTCTAGGGTCTGAGTGTTCGTGAACAGCTGTGATACAGGTAAGTGATCATTCAGTACATGTATTGACTTTTTTTTTCTTTTTTGTCGTACAGTTTCGCAGGATCCCATTACCGACTCCCTCTATGAAGGTGGACAATCAAGGGTCTAGGGTCTGACTGTTGGTAAACAGCTGTGATACTGGTAAGTGATTATTCAGTACATATACTGACTTTTTTTTCTTTTTTGTTGTACAGTTTCGCACGATTCTGTTACCGACTCCCTCTCTGAAGGTGGACTATCAAGGGTCTAGGGTCTGATTGTTCGTGAACAGCTGTGATACAGGTAAGTGATCATTCGGTTTCTATACACGTATTGACTTTTTTTTTTCTTTTTTGTCGTACAATTTCCCAGGATCCCGTGAAGGTGGAAACGACTAACAAGGATTTCTCCATCTGCATCTCCATTCTCTACTATGACTGGCTGGCAGGTATTCTGTCCATCTTGAACTGTGTGAGTCTGACTGTTTGTAATAGCTTTGATACAGGTAAGTGATCATTCAGTTTCTATACATGTATTGACTTCTTTTTTGTCGTACAGTTTCCTAGGATCCCGTGACCGACTCCCTCTCTGAAGGTGGAAACGACTAACAAGAGTCTATCCTTTTGCTTCTCACTTCACAACTCTATATAGGTAAATACAGCTATATTCTGTCCATCTTCAGCTGTGTGAGGCTGAATGTTCGTTAACAGCTGTTATACAGGTAAGTGATTGTTCAGTTTCTATACATGTATTGACTTTTTTTTTCTTTTTGTCGTACAGTTTCCCAGGATTCCATTATCAACTCCCTCTATGAAGGTGGACAATCAAGGGTCTAGGGTCTGAGTGTTCGTGAACAGCTGTGATACAGGTAAGTGATCATTCAGTACATGTATTGACTTTTTTTTTTCTTTTTTGTCGTACAGTTTCGCAGGATCCCATTACCGATTCCCTCTATGAAGGTGGACAATCAAGGGTCTAGGGTCTGACTGTTGGTAAACAGCTGTGATACTGGTAAGTGATTATTCAGTACATATACTGACTTTTTTTTCTTTTTTGTTGTACAGTTTCGCACAATTCTGTTACCGACTCCCTCTCTGAAGGTGGACTATCAAGGGTCTAGGGTCTGATTGTTCGTGAACAGCTGTGATACAGGTAAGTGATCATTCAGTACATGTATTGACTTTTTTTTTCTTTTTTGTTGTACAGTTTCGCAGGATCCTGTGACCGACTCCCTCTCTGAAGGTGGAAACGACTAACAAGGATTTTTCCATCTGCATCTCCATTCTCTACTATGACTGGCTGGCTGGTATTCTGTCCATCTTCAACTGTGTGAGGCTGACTGTTCGCAAACAGCTTTGATACAGGTAAGTCATCATTCAGTACATGTATTGACTTTTTTTTCTTTTTTGTCGTACAGTTTCCCAGGATCCCGTGACCGACTCCCTCTCTGAAGGTGGACTAACCAAAGGTCTTTACATCTGCATCTCCATTTACAACTGTGACTGGCTGGCTGGTATTCTGTCCATCTTCAACTGTGTCAGGCTGACTGTCCGTAAACAGCTGTTATACAGATAAGTGATCATTCAGTTTCTATACACGTATTGACTTTTTTTTCATTTTTTTCATTGTCGTCTCGGTTCGTCTTCCTCTTGAGATGGACTTGTTATTAAAAAGGAGAGTCTGCAACCACCGTCTTTAGTTGTAACAATGAAATATTTTATTTCAATCGAAAGAACAGTGTGGAGAGAGTCTGCCAATTCTGAGTGCCCCTTGGTCTCTCTCTCTCCCTGACTTAGGAATACCTTGAGTTTTTATACCTTACTTCACGTCATATTCTGTTGGAATGTTGCCATATATGGAATGTTTGCATTTCATCCATAAGGAACCGTCATTAGCCCCCACCATTACATACGTGGTCCACAGCCACATCTGGACAGCGTTTAAATGACTGACATGTCCGCCCAAAGGGATGTCCAAATCTAAACAGCATCTTATGTCTGTTCAATTTGTGTATATTTGGTCAAGAAACGGGGCCCCCTTTCTTTTCTACATCTACCCTGTGTGGCTTACCATATCACTCCTCAACTCCATACCATTCCTTCAGGCCTATGAACATCTGTAAAGCCAATGAATATACTACATTTGCCCCCTTTGAGCCTAATCAGAGGCTCAACAAAATAAAAGAGCATCACACACATGGTTACATGTGCTTCTAAAGAGCTATTCCTTCTATGTGTGCCTTCTTTAGCACTAATTTCACAGAGTGTGAGAGCGAAAACCTGCCAGGCAGCTATCTCACCTTTAATATCCCTCAATCATCCAAGACAGGAAAAACTCTCTCACGGTCCCTCTGCCACAGGCGACCACATACTGTAACCCAGGCCAATGTAAAAAGAAGAATGTCTCATCGATATATATATATATATATATATATTGAATATGGACATCTGCAAGTGTGAGTAAATACATGTGGAACCCCATTAAACCAAAAATAATGTGTACTTTCAGGCTGTTCGACCCATCGGACCTTCCAATACACCTGTCCCTGCCTACCATTACTGACCCTAGTATCGAGAAAAGATCAAAACCCCTGGGGTCACGCTGTGCTTACTCACAATAAAATACATCATCTTACAACTTATTTCTAATATAATATCAATAGATTATACATATCAAAACTACTATTTGTACATGTAGTGTATTTAGAGTACAGACAGTAATAATTGACAAGTTTAAATGTGGCACATTGGAATTCATCAACAAAGGTGTTCCTTGATGGTGAGTCGGGATAGATGAATTTGCAATGTCCTTGTTCAAAAGATCTTCAGATCTCCCGATTAGTAATGTCCATCAACATCTGACCCCTTTTCTGCCTCTTGGGATCTCTGAATACCAGTCACCCCACAGTGGTACTCCCCACGCTAGTCTGAAGGGAAAGATAAAAACAACAGCCAATATCTTTTCTTCAAAACATCAAATGCAGATTACACAACAACAGTATTATACTTGTCAAACTATTACTACTCATTAAATCAATGCGGTTCTTTAGAACATCATCCATTCTCTTACAAATACCCTGACTTTGAGGATGATATACTGCCCCAAGACGCTGTTTAATCCCCAATTTTTGCCAAATTAATTTTACTGTCTTATCCACAAATTCCTTCCCATTATCTGAGGATATCCGATCTGGAAGTCCCCACCTGCTTATGACCTCTCTGCACAGAAACTTGGCAATGGACTGTGCATCTTTCCGTTTGGTTGGACAGGCCTCTGGCCACCTTGAAAAGCGGTCCACTACAACTAACATGTATCTCTTCCCTCCTATTGGTTTAATCATGTCAACAAAGTCCACTACTAACTCACGCATAGGACCCCTTGGAGTTGGGATGTGACCAGGTGGAACCATTACACCCCTTCGAACATTGTTTTTCAAGCAAATTGTGCATCTACCAATAACATAGTCTATCTGCTCAAGCAAATATGGTGCCCAAAACCCATACTCCTTAATAATCTTCCTCCTTACCTCGCCCCTTGCCACATGGGCTAAACCATGCGCTTCCTGAATCATCAGTCCCAGCAGGTCAGGAGGTCTCTAACCTTGACATAGTCAATGTTTATCTACCATAGTTCAGTAGCACTCTTGAGCAAAGTGACCTGTCATTCCACAGTTGTAGCATGCTTCAAGAGACTGTTGAAAGGTCGGATCACATCTTCCTCCTCTTCCTATTCCTGTAATTCCTCGACCCTGTCCTCTCCAGACCTGTACTTGACCAAAGACTGGCTGTGGCCATGAAACACCTGGACCCATTGATGGTGTCACTTGGGGATGAACCTGATTTGGCTGCAATTGTTGTGAGGGCTGATCTTGCTGGTTTTGCTGAGGCTCGCTTGGTATAACCAGGGCTTGCTTCTTGTCTTTTTTCTTGTTCTCCACCAGTTGTATGTGAGTCAGCTTTCTAAGAGTCTCTTGGTCTTGCTCTTTTTGGTCCCGTTCTTTCTTCCTGTACAACTCCACTTGATGAGCAATATGGTCAGTGTAAACTCCTTTTGCTAAACTTCCTAACCCGACAACCTCTGCCAGTTTACACTCACTGGTAAAGGCAATCCTTTTTGTATTTTAGCTCGAAGGATGGATTGTTCCATTTGATTCGCTTCCGGATCATGCCCTGTGACATTTCTCCACACTTGATGGGCTCGTGACACATATGCTCTAGGATTTTCTTCCTCTCCCAATGGTTCAACGAGAATGTTATCAGGATGAATGTTTGTTGGAAATGTGTCTCTCAATGCTGTCCACACTCGACCTCTAATTGCAGCAAACAGTTCTGGATCATTTACCGCTGTTCCCACATAACGATCGAATCCAGCTTTTTGCAGAATTTCTTCCATGCCAGGCACTCCCAGGAGATTAGCAAGAAGTCTTTTAATATCTCCTACAGCAGGTTGTGTTCCCACTATGATCTCCTCCAACTTTGCGATCCAAGGATGTGCTCCGTCTTGTAGAGTTGGCAATTTTTCCAAAACATCAGACATGTCTGTTTTCTGCCAAGACTTGTATTCCAATGTCTGTCCTCGGATGATCACTGGACACATCTTGTCACATGATGTTCCTTTTCTTGGGCGCAATGCATATCCCTTGTCCACTTTCTGAAAGCCTTCCGTCCTCAATTCCTTCTTCTGCATCTGGAGCTCCTTCAGTTGTTTTTCCAGTCTTTTCTGCTTCTCTAAACTCATAGCAGTGTCCACGTGAGAAAGGCATTGGTCTATACGCCTCTCTACACTTCTCATAGCCCTGTCAATGTCTTCTTCCATTCTTGAACTGGCTGTGGTCGGGAAAAATCCTCTTGAAGTGCAAAGACTCGTGGGTCCCTTGTCTTGGTCGTCATCTTCATTTTCACTTTCATCAGAACTCTCATCAGTGGAGTCCTCATGCCGTCTAGTCTTGCCTCCTCTCCTTTCTGCCCTCACCAGGATCCGTCTGACTGCTGGATCATATCCTCCTCTGGCTTCTTCCAAA